>NC_085845.1:201659106-201816606 GCF_035594765.1 Anolis carolinensis | reverse complement strand
TCGGAAACAAGGGACGATGCTCTTCTTGGATTAGTCACGTTGACATCACGATAGGGAAAGCTCAGTGCAGAACTTTTATGGAAGTTCAAGAGCTTCCCCCAACAGGTGTTTAACTCCCCAATTCTTCCCAGAGAAAGTAGTTGTTTCAACATGCCTGCCTCCCGAAACTTCCCAAGGGAAATGGTTTAATTATAATCGTCTCTCTCCGCTAATCTCGCACTTCGTCTCAGAAACTGTTTATGGGAGCGATGTGTTTTGAGAAAAGACTTCCTATCAAACACAACACTTTCCGGGGAACCAGGCTCTGTTTCAAGGGCGTTTGTAATTGGCTTTGGCACGAAAATGTCAACAGGGGACATCTGGAATGGAACAGAATCTTGCTGAGATGGGAAAAAACCCATATCCTCTTCAGTTTGATCTATGATGGTTGCGGGGTCATGGGCCAAAGGTCCCTGAGACATCACACTCACTGACAATTCCCCATTTCCAGCATCAGACAATTTAACATTTCCAGCATCAGAGCCTTCAAGATTCCTCTCTTCAGCATTGCTTTGGTCACCCTGCAAAACCCCAAATCCCGCTTCATCATCAGACTGAACCACAACATCTTGAGCCTTGTCCGTTCCCTTCCTCCCCATCCTTTCCTCTCCGGCCGGGAGCGTGGTGTCATTTGCTGGCAAGGCGGCATCAATATTTCATGGATGAAAGACTATCCCTGCGTTGGTCGCGCCACAAAAGGAAAGAGTCGAGATGGAGGATCAGGGCTTTCATATATTCCAATTGAAAGATTCATAGGATCTAGATCAGGCCTGGTAGGCTGTTAGGAATTGTGGGAGTTGTAGTCCAAAACACCTGGAGGGTCCAAGCTGGCCCAGGCCTGATCTATTGCAAGTATTATTGTTCTTTTTAATATAGTATTAATACTATTAACATCACTCTGTACCTCATAAGAAAGAAGTGAGTTGATAACCATGGAAATTCGTACATTGTTATGCAATTATATTCATTGTTATGCAGTTATGGAAGTGTTATTACTGCAAGTATTATCGTTCCTATTAATATAGTGTTAATAATACTATTGGGTTGCTTTGTGTTTTCTGAGCATGTTCCAGAAGCATTCTCTCCTGATATTTCACACACATCTAGGACAGGCATCCTCATAGGTTGTGAGGTCTCTTGGAAACTTGTGTTGTCCAGTGTTACGCAAATACATCCATTATTATGCAATTATAGAAGTATCATTTTTGCAAGTATTATTGTTTTTATTAATATAATATTAATGATGCTTCTATTAATATCACTCTGCACTGAATATAAAGAAGCAGTTTGATAACCGTGGAAATTAATCCATTGTTATGCAATTATAGCCACTGTTGTGCAATTATGGAAGTATCATTATTGCATGTATTATCATTCCTATTAATATAGAATTAATAATTCTATTAATATTAATACTGTACTGCATATATACAGAAGTAGGTTGCTAACCATGGAAATCCATCTATTATTATGCAAATGTCGTCATGGTTATGAATTATGGAATTATTATTATTGCAAGTATTATTGTTCGTATTAATATAGTATCAATAATACTATTAATATTACTTTGTACTGCAGTATATAAAGAAGTGGGTTGACAGCCATAGAAATCCATTCATTGTTATTCCTTCCTATATTTATTTTCCTTCTCCCTTCTATCTTTTCAATGCTAATTTAATGTATTTGTCCATTATTTTATTTAGTGTATTGTTGTAATGTTTTACGTTTATGTTAAATATGTTGTTGTTGTTCGGGCTTGTCCCTGTTGTGAGCCGCTCCGAGTCCCTTCGGGGAGATGGGGCGGGATATAATATTATATAATATAATTTTTTTATTATTATTAATGTACAGTATAATGCATTTCAATGCATTGGGGTCTAGAAACCCCCAAAATTGCTGCCATCCATATTTTGATTTTTTTGGGATAAGTTTCCAATAAATAAAACCTTATGTGTTTTTTAGTACGCAATATTGGTACAGTTCGGACTAAAACCCGGAACGGACGGACTCCGCCGACACCGTCATAGCAATATTAATGGTCTCAATTTTGCAAAATCAGAACTATTTTGGAACTTAAAGGTTTCCATTGGTTCTTGAGGGCTGAAATTGGGCCTTTTTTTGGCACAATATGAGTCTATTTTGAACAGACAACCTGCACACTCCCCTCCTCGGGCATGCTCTCTCCTTTTTTTCCATCCGAGCATCATGCATTAATAATGGACACCGATCTCTCTCTTTCTTCTTTCTTCTTCTCGTCCTTTCTTTCCAAAGCCGTAACCCGAACTCAGGGCCCGGCGTGGGATCAAGTGTCAGGATCGGTTTCTGGGGGAAGGAGCAGAGAATAGCCGAGAAGGAGAAGGAAACACAGGACAGAAGAACCGAGAGAAAGAGAGAGATGCTCTGGACCATCTGCTTCCCAAGAGATCAAAGAGGGAGACACACTGTTGTGGTTGTGGTTGTGGTTGTTTAGGTGGATACACATGCCCCCAAACTCTTCTTTTTCTCCAGCGGTCCAGATGTAATCCAAAATCTTGGTTCAATTACACAGTAATACTACTAATAATAATGGGCCTGCTTTTTGCATAGTGGTAATTCAGACTTTCTTCCTTCCTTCCTTCCTTCCTTCCTTCCTTTAGATATATTATATAATATTTATTTCATGTTTATATTTTTTATTTTATTTTTACATTTTATTTTATTTGTATTTTTATATTTTATATTTTATTTTTATTTTAGATTATTTTATATTTTATATTTCTTTCTTTCTTTCTTTCCTTCTTTCTTTCCTTCTTCCTTCCTTCCTTCCTTCCTTCCTTCCTTCCTTCCTTCCTTCCTTCCTTCCTTCTCTATCTTTCGCTCTGTCTTCTTTCCTCTCTCGCTTCTTTCCTTTCTTTCCCTTCCTTTTTTCTTCCTTCCTTCCTTGCTTCCTCTCTCTTTCCCTTCCTCCCTCCCTCCCTCTCTTTCTTTCTCTTCCTTTTTCTCTCTCTTTCTTCTTTCCTTCTGCTTTTCCCTCCCTCCATCCCTCCCTCCCCCTCTTTTTTCCTTCCTTCCTTCCTTCCTTCCTTCCTTCCTTCCTTCCTTCCTTCCTTCCTTCCTTCCTTCCTTCCTTCCTTCCCCCTCTCTCGCTTCCTTCCTTCCTTTTTCCTTTCCTTCCTTTCTTCTTTCCTCTCTTTTTCCCTTCCTTTGTTCATTTCTTCCATTTCCTTCCTTCCGTCCATCTCTCTCTTTCCCATCCTTTCTTCTTTCCTCTTTTTCTTCCTTCCTTCCTCTCTTTTTCTTTCCATTCTTTTTCTTTCTTTCTGCCACCTCCTCTTTCCCTTTCTTCCTCTCTTTTTCCCTTCCTTCCTTCCTTCCTTCCTTCCTTCCTTCCTTCCTTCCTTCCTTCCTTCCTTCCTTCCTTCCTTCCTCTTTTCTCCTCCCTTTCTCTTCCTTCCTTGCTCTTTTCTCCTTCCATCCTCCCTCCCTCGCTCTTTCTATTTCTTCCTTCCTTCCTCACTTTTTCCTTCTTTCCTTTCCTTTCTTTCTTCATCTCCCCTTTCCCCTTCTTTCCTCTCTCGCTTTCCCTCCTTCCCTCTATTCCTTCCTTCCTTCCTTCCTTCCTTCCTTCCTTCCTTCCTTCCTTCCTTCCTTCCTTCCTTCCTTCCTTCCTTCCCTTCCTCTCTCTTCTTCCTTCCTTCCTATTTTTTCTTCCTTCCCTCCTCTTTTCCTCCCTTCCTCTCTTTCACTTCCTTTCTTCCTTCTTTCATAGAATCATAGAGTAGGAAGAGACCTCATGGGCCATGTAGTCCAACCCCATTCTGCCAAGAAGCAGGAAAATCACGTTCAAATCACCCTGACAGATGGCCACCCAGCCTCTGCTTCAAAGCCTCCAAAGAATGAGCCTCCACCACAGTCCGGGGCAGAGAGTTCTATAGAAATGCGATTGCACTGAGCATGTTCAGACGCAGCACTCCCTTTTGCATTAGACCTCAGTGGAGGCGGATGTAAGTTGCTATTAGGACTTCAGTACAGAAGTATGACTTATGGACTGAGAAATAAAAGTTTGGTGAGGGAGGGACTATAGACATGCGATTGCACTGAGCATGTTCAGACGCAGGACTCCCTTTTGCATTAGACCTCAGTGGAGGCGGATGTAAGTTGCTATTAGGACTTCAGTACAGAAGTATGACTTATGGACTGAGAAATAAAAGTTTGGTGAGGGAGGGACTATAGACATGCAATTGCACTGAGCATGTTCAGACGCAGGACTCCCTTTTACACTAGACCACAGTGGAGGTGGATGCAAGTTGCTATTAGGACTTCAGTACAGAAGTATGACTTATGGACTGAGAAATAAAAGTTTAGTGAGGGAGGGACTATAGACATGCGATTGCACTGAGCATGTTCAGACGCAGGACTCCATTTTTCATTGGACCTCAGTGGAGGCGGATGCATGTTGCTATTAGGACTTCAGTACAGAAGTATGACTTATGGACTGAGAAATAAAAGTTTGGTGAGGGAGGGACTATAGACATGCGATTGCACTGAGCATGTTCAGACGCAGCACTCCCTTTTGCATTAGACCTCAGTGGAGGCGGATGCATCTCGCTATTAGGACTTCATTACAGAAGTATGACTTATGGACTTACAAATAAACGTTTGGTGAGGGAAGGACTGTAGACATGTGATTGCACTGAGCATGTTCAGGCACAGAACTCCCTTTTGCATTGGACCTCAGTGGAGGTGGATGCATCTTGCTTATTAGGACTTCAGTATAGAAGTATGACTTATGGACTTATAAATAAAAGTTTGGTGAGGGAGGGACTATAGACATGCGATTGCACTGAGCATGTTCAGACGCAGCACTCCCTTTTGCATTAGACCTCAGTGGAGGCGGATGCATCTCGCTATTAGGACTTCAGTATAGAAGTATGACTTATGGACTTATAAATAAAAGTTTGGTGAGGGAAGGAATATAGACATGCGATTGCACTGAGCATGTTCAGGCACAGAACTCCCTTTTGCATTGGACCTCAGTGGAGGTGGATGCATCTTGCTTATTAGGACTTCAGTATAGAAGTATGACTTATGGACTTAGAAATAAAAGTTTGGTGAGGGAGAGACTATAGACATGCGATTGCACTGAGCATGTTTAGACGCAGGACTCCCTTTTGCATTAGACCTCAGTGGAGGCGGATTTATGTTGCTATTAGGACTTCAGTACAGAAGTATGACTTACGGGCTTACAAATAAAAGTTTAATGAGGGAGGGACTATAGACATGCGATTGCACTGAGCATGTTCAGACGCAGGACTCCATTTTGCATTGGACCTCAGTGGAGGCGGATTTATGTTGCTATTAGGACTTCAGTACAGAAGTATGACTTATGGACTTAGAAATAAAAGTTTAATGAGGGAGGGACTATAGACATGCGATTGCACTGAGCATGTTCAGACACAGGACTCCTTTTTGCATTAGACCTCAGTGGAGGCGGATGCATGTTGCTATTAGGACTTCAGTACAGAAGTATGACTTATGGACTTACAAATAAAAGTTTAATGAGGGAGGGACTATAGACATGCAATTGCACTGAGCATGTTCAGACGCAGGACTCCCTTTTGCATTAGACCTCAGTGGAGGCGGATTCATCTTGCTATTAGGACTTCAGGGCAGAAGTATGACTTATGGATGTATAAATAAAAGTGAAAATCTGTATGTGTTACGCAGGACTCCCTTTTGCATTAGACCTCAGTGGAGGCGGATTTATGTTGCTATTAGGACTTCAGTACAGAAGTATGACTTATGGACTTACAAATAAAAGTTTAATGAGGGAGGGACTATAGACATGCAATTGCACTGAGCATGTTCAGACGCAGGACTCCATTTTGCATTGGACCTCAGTGGAGGTGGATTCATCTTGCTATTAGGACTTCAGGGCAGAAGTATGACTTATGGATGTATAAATAAAAGTGAAAATCTGTATGTGTTAATGTGGCATGGGTGTCACACTCCGGGGCAGAGAGAGAGGTCCACTGCCGAACAGCTCTCGCCATGAGGAAGTTCTTTACTTCATTTCTTCCTTCCTTCCCGCCTTTCTCCATCCCTCTCTCTTTCCCTTCCTCCTTCCCTTCTTCTTCTTCTTCTTCTTCCTCTCTCTCTCTCTCTCTCTCTCTCTCTCTGCCTTGGGCAACCTGGCTTCACCTTGCTAAGCTGCTAAACCTCCTCCAGGCCTCCCGCTGTTCATCACCAGGCAGGTTAATCTGGATGGAAAGGCCTCTCTCTCTCTTTCTCTCTCTCTCTCTCTCCATCTCTCCATCCCTCTCTCTTTCTATCCTTCACATAAACAACACTCCCTTCCTTCCTTCCTTCCTTTCCTCTCCAAGGCTGGGGTTAGATGCATTGACATCCCATGAATGTGCTCCAACATTGAAAGATGCAGCATCAGAGCAAGGGCAAGAGGGCTAAGAGATAGAGAGAAAGAGGGATAGAGAGACAGATAGAAAGACAGACAGACAGACAGACAGACAGACGGACACCTCTTCTAGCTTGGTGGTTGTTCCTTCTCCATCTCTCTTTTATTCCTTTCTTTCCTTCTTCTCTTGCTCTCTCTCAAGAACTTTCCTGCCCCTCCCTCCCTCCCTTCTTTCTTTTCTCATTCTCTTTCTCTCTCTTTGTCTTCTCTACTTTCTTTCTTTTTTTCTTCCTCCATCTTCTCTTACCTTCCTTCTTCCCTCTTTCTCTCCATCTTCTCTCTGTTTCTTTTTCCTTCCTTCCTTTCTCTTTCTCTCTTTCCATCTTTCCTTCCTTCTTCCTTCCTTCCTTCCTTCCTTCCTTTCTTCCTTTCTTTCCTTCTTCCTTCCTTCCTTCCTTTCTTTCTACCCTTCTTTCCTTCTTTCTTTCTTTCCTTCCTTCCTTCCTTCCTTCCTTCCTTCCTTCCTTCCTTCCTTCCTTTCTACCCTTCTTTCCTTCCTTCTTTCTTTCCTTCCTTCCTTCCTTCCTTCCTTTCTTCCTTTCTTTCCTTCTTCCTTCCTTCCTTCCTTTCTTTCTACCCTTCTTTCCTTCTTTCTTTCTTTCCTTCCTTCCTTCCTTCCTTCCTTCCTTCCTTCCTTCCTTTCTTTCTACCCTTCTTTCCTTCCTTCTTTCTTTCCTTCCTTCCTTCCTTCCTTCCTTCCTTCCTTTCTTTCTTTCTACCCTTCTTTCCTTCCTTCTTTCTTTCCTTCCTTCCTTCCTTCCTTCCTTCCTTTCTTTCTACCCTTCTTTCCTTCCTTCTTTCTTTCCTTCCTTCCTTCCTTCCTTCCTTCCTTCCTTCCTTCCTTCCTTCCTTCCTTCCTTTCTTTCTTTCTACCCTTCTTTCCTTCCTTCTTTCTTTCCTTCCTTCCTTCCTTCCTTCCTTCCTTCCTTCCTTTCTTTCTACCCTTCTTTCCTTCCTTCCTTCTTTCCTTCCTTCCTTCCTTCCTTCCTTCCTTCCTTCCTTCCTTCCTTTCTTTCTACCCTTCTTTCCTTCCTTCCTTCCTTCCTTCCTTCCTTCCTTTCTTTCTACCCTTCTTTCCTTCCTTCTTTCTTTCCTTCCTTCCTTCCTTCCTTCCTTCCTTCCTTCCTTCCTTCCTTCCTTTCTTTCTACCCTTCTTTCCTTCCTTCTTTCTTTCCTTCCTTCCTTCCTTCCTTCCTTCCTTCCTTCCTTCCTTCCTTCCTTCCTTCCTTCCTTCCTTCCTTTCTTTCTACCCTTCTTTCCTTCCTTCTTTCTTTCCTTCCTTCCTTCCTTCCTTCTTTCCTTCCTTCTTTCTTTCCTTCCTTCCTTCCTTCCTTCCTTCCTTCCTTCCTTCCTTCCTTTCTTTCTACCCTTCTTTCCTTCCTTCTTTCTTTCCTTCCTTCCTTCCTTCCTTCCTTCCTTTCTTTCCTTCTTCCTTCCTTCCTTCCTTCCTTTCTTTCTACCCTTCTTTCCTTCCTTCTTTCTTTCCTTCCTTCCTTCCTTCCTTCCTTCCTTCCTTTCTTTCCTTCTTCCTTCCTTCCTTCCTTCCTTCCTTCCTTCCTTTCTTTCTACCCTTCTTTCCTTCTTTCCTTCCTTCTTTCTTTCCTTCCTTCCTTCCTTCCTTCCTTCCTTCCTTCCTTCCTTCCTTCCTTCCTTCCTTTGTTCTCTCTTGTTTTTTTCCATTCCTCCCTTTCTCCTTCTTCCTCTTATCTTTTTCTCTTTCTGTTGCCTTTCATCCTTTGTCATCCCTTCCGTTTTTTCTTTCTTCCCTTCCCTCCCCTTCACCCTTCCTTCCTTCCTTCTTTCCCTCTCACCTTTTTTCTTCCCCATCTTCTATCTCTTTCCTTCCTTCCTTTTCTCTCCCTCCATCTTCTCTTTTCATTTCTTCCCTTTCTTCCTTCCTTTCCCTCCGTCTTCTCTATCTTTCTTTCCTTCCTTCCTTCCTTCCTTCCTTCCTTCCTTCCTTCCTTCCTTCCTTCCTTCCTTCCTTCCTTCCTTCCTCTCCCTCCATGTTCTCGTTCATTCATTTGTTCCTTCCTCTTTCTCTCCATTTTCTCTTTTCCTTTCCTTTCTCTCCCTCCATTTTCTTTCCCTCCCTCCCTTTCTCTTTCTCTCCTTCTTCACCTTCCTTCCTTCCTTCCTTCCTTCCTCCCTCCCTCCCTCCCTCCCTCCCTCCCTTCCTTCCTTCTTTCCTTCCTTCCTTCCTCCATCTTCTCTCTTTCTTTCCTTCTTTCCTTCTTTCTCTCCCTCAATCTTCTCCTTCCTTCCCCTCTTTCTCTCCATCTTCTCTCCATCTCCTTTTCCTTCCTTCTTTTCTCTTCCTCTCCCTCCATCTTGTCCTTCCTCCTTTTCTTTCTCTTTCCTTCCATCTTCTCCTTCCTTCCTTCCTTCCTTCTTTCCTTCCTTTCTCTTTCTATCCCTCCATCTTCTCTTTCCTTTCTTTGCTCCCTCCCTCTCTCCTTTTTCTTTCCTTCCTTCCTTTGTTTCTTTTCTTCCTCCATCTTCTTTCCTTCCTTCATTCCTCTCTTTCTCTTCCTCCTTCCTATCCCTCCATCTTCTCTTTCCTTCCTTCGTTCCTTCCTTCCTTTCTCTTTCTTTCTCTTTCTCTCCTTCTATCTTCTCTCCTTCCTCCCTTTTTCTTTTTCTTCCTCCATTTTCTCCTTCCTTCCTTCCTTCCTTTCTCTTTCTTTCTCTTTCTCTTCCTCCATCTTCCTCCCTTTTTCTTTTTCTTCCTCCATTTTCTCCTTCCTTCCTTCCTTTCTCTTTCTCTACTTCTATCTTCTCTCCTTCCTCCCTTTTTCTTTTTCTTCCTCCATTTTCTCCTTCCTTCCTTCCTTCCTTTCTCTTTCTCTTCTTCTATCTTCTCTCCTTCCTCCCTTTTTTCCCTCCATCTTCTTTCCTTCCTTCCTCTTTCCCTTTCTCTCTCCATCTTCTGACTCTTTTTCCTTCTTTCCTTCCTTTCTCTTTCTCTCCTTCCATCTTTTCACCTTCCTTCCTTCCCTCCCTCTTCTTTCTTCCCTCTTTCTTCTTTTTCTTTCCTTCCATCCTTCTTTCTCCTCCTACACACATCACTTAGCAACATCCAACCCGCTTCACTCCCTTTCCTTCCCGGTGACATCACAGAGGGCCACTCCACCCAGCAACAGCCAATCCGCTTTGTTCTTTTATTCCTTCTCTATTCTGGGCCCCAAAAAGGATGTTCATTGAGTTCAAACCCATCCATTATGTCAAGTTGGACCATAAAGGGCCTTCTGTGCCTAGTTTGGTCCAGATCCATTGAGCGACAGAGGAGCCTTTGTGGTTCAAACCAACATACATACTGTAACGAATCTTATTACATCTAAGGCTCTTTCAGGCAGGGGGGGAATCTTTTTATCCCACCGCTGCCACCAATTGTAACGAACTCTTAATTACGAGGAGCTGCCACCAATTGTAAAGGGAGCTAATTATGACTGCCCTCAATTTGGAAAAATGGAACCACCAATTGAAATGATCTAGCCACCAAAGACTCAGGGAGGAGACCTTTTACTTTTCCTTCTTTCCTTCTTCTTATTCACTCTAGATAGTAGCGTCCTTGATTTATAATATATATGACACAGACTTCGATGTTGGAAAAACAAGAACAAGTTTATTCAGGCACAAAGCTTAATGGTTACAATGATGTTTCTCACAAAGAGGTATTCTTATTAACAATTCCAGAATAAGATGAATCAACTCTCTAAAATATTACTTCTTTTACATAAGGTAGTTAAACTCTATTCCTCAGCCATTTTTATACCACAGTCACCCCTGTGATATGCTATCACAGATTCTCTGTTCCTTATCCGGACACAGATTATACCAAATAAGTCACCAAACTTATTTTAAACTGACTCAAAATGACCAATTGAGTCTCCCTGATCCCCTTAACCTAGGATCAGTCTTCCCTGTGTCTCATCAAAGCACAGACTGGCTCTCTTTTTTAAAACTGCACTTCTTCAGCAAAACGGCAGCTGGCTCCGCCCCCTTCTCCATGGCAACCAGCCTCTGAGTGCTGAGAGCAGCGACTGCAATACTTACCCTTTTAAAACACAAACACACAATTAAACATAACATTTGTAAACCAAAAATGTTGTACTTCATTACACATACATCCATACATTAATGCAGTGTGACCTCACTTGAACTGCCATGGCTCAATGCTCTGGATCCCTGGGAGTTGTAGTTCTACTTATCCAAATGGTGTGGATCCCGCACAAAAAATGACATCTCCCAGGACACCATAGCATTGAGCCGTGGCAGTTGAAGTGTTGGCCCCATTTTAGGAGGCAACCCCTGGCAGTGAGACCAGGGAGAAGCCTGTTGGGAGAAACCCAGGCAAGTAATTCACCTGAGCTGCCCATTGTGAGTGAGTCCCTGCTATGGCGAGTAAACAGATTAGGCCTGTAACGAATTTAGAATGACTGCCACCAATTTGTAAAGTACTATAAACGACTAACACCAGTTTGGAAAGATGCAACCACCAAAGACTCAGGGAGAAGACCTTTTACTTTTACTTCTTCTTATTCACTTTAGATGGTAGCGTAACTTGGTTTAGAATATATGTGACAGAGGTTTAGATGTTGGAAGAACAATAACAAGTTTATCCATGCACAGAGCTTAGTGGTTACAATTTTGTTTCTCACTTAGAGGTATTCTTATTAACAGTTACAACACTAGAATGAGATGAATCAACTCTCTAAAGTGTCACTTCTTTTACTCAAAGTAGTTAAAACTTCTTTCTCTGCCACTTTTAAACCGTTACTTCAATGGATCTCTGTGACTCCAGCTGGGATTGGTTCCCAAAGTCTGAAACTTGGACTATCCAGTGACTTCAAACCACAGTCACCCCTGTGATATACTATCACAGATTCTCTGTGCCTTACCAGGACACAGACTACATTAAATAAGTCACCAAACTTATTTAAAACCGACTCAAAATGAACAATTGAGTCTCCTTGATCCCATCAACCTGGAATCAATGTTCCCTGTGCCTCATCAGAACACAGACTGACTCTCTTTTTTTAAACTCTGCACTTCTTCAACTAAAATGCAGTTGGCTCCGCCTACTTCTCCATGGCAACCAGCCTCTGAATGCTGAGATGCAATAACTGTAATACTTACCCTTTTAAAACATAAACACACAATTAAACATAACATCTGCAAACCAAAATTTTTACTTCATTACAAGGCCCAATTGAAATTAGCCAGCATGGAGAGAAGGTGATTTTCAGCCAAGGAAGATGTTATTATTAGGGCTCGGGCTGTGGCGCAGGCTGGAGAGCAGCTGCAATGAATCACTGCAATGAATCACTCTGACTAGGAGGTCATGAGTTCGAGGTCCGCTCAGAGCCTATGTTTGTCTTGTCTTTGTTCTATGTTAAAAGGCATTGAATGTTTGCCTATATGTGTAATGTGATCCGCCCTGAGTCCCCTTCGGGGTGAGAAGGGCGGAATATAAATGCTGTAAATAAATAAATAAATTATCTGTAGATAAGATGTTAGCTAGTGATTCATTCACAAAGTAGAGAGCATACAGAATACAGTTTCACAGCCCTTTTTATACACAAGCTGGTAAGCTGCAGCCAAGCTTCGAATTCTGACCAATCGCAGAGAGGGGCTTGGCTCACTGTCCGGCATGGGCTGGGACAAGGGATGATCAAGTATCGATGAATGGGGAACAGGAAAAATATCAAAGTGATTGAGGTCATTTTCTGGCCCTACCCAGGAATGCTATTGTCTTATGAGATGAGCATGGCATGGCCCATTAATAGGGCTGGCTGGCGATTCCAGACCACAGAGAAACAAAACATCATATATTAATACAATCATGCAAAAATGACAGAGGATGGGTTTAGCTGTAGACATTCAGATTTCCCTCCGATGCGAGAGGTCCCGTTCATCAAAGGTGCAGGTGGTGAAATTTGTTCTTCTCCAAGGGGCAAGGGAGGTGATTTCCCCAGCCTGAATAGAAGTATTGTGCTTCAATGTCCAGGTAAAGTCCCAAAATATAGGTGAAACTGGGAACTTGACGAGGAAGTTCTCAGCTTAGTTTCTTTCCCCCAGGCTATACAATTGTGTGGGATGCAAGACATCTTTGGGTTCAGGAACACGGGGAATGGGGATCTCAGGAGCATAAAACATTAGGTGAACACAACATATAGGCAAAATAGGAACACACAGGAAAAAACATGGAGTGTTTGGGGCAAATTATATACCGGAGAGACACAGTTTTCCAAAGTACCTTTAACAAGCCTGGCTTCCCAGTAAGTCATGGCCAGGGGTAATCTAAAGAGACTTCAGTGAGTGGTGTCCTGGCCTAGGTTAACTAGACATCCCAAGGACCAGGGGCTGGTTTTCTCATGCAACATCAGTTCTGCAGTGTAGATGCAGCTGAACCCAACGGCATTTGCACATTGCGGTCCACCAGAAAAGTTGTGAACAAAGGCAGGCCATGGCTTCCTGGGGTTGGATGGATATTATTATAGCAGCCAAAGCCAGACAAAGGAGAGAGTTTGCCACTCACTCAGGGAAATGGACTGTCTGTCGGTAACCGGAGAGACGGCTTTCATACATTAATACTCACGGCTGCTGCAAAGATATGAAAGGCCGGTGTTATCTTACGCAGCCCTTGGAAATGTAGGGCAGGGGACGCGATTGATTGGCATCTCCCGGGATCCAGTTGCAGGCTTTGCAAGACACGGAAAGGGAGGAAGGTGGCTTTGGATAGGCCTTGCCTACCTAGGCATTGTGACCGGCCTCCAGGAAAGGGGAATAAAATAAAATAAAATCCTATTATTATTATTATTATTATTATTATTATCGTTGTTATTATTATTATATTGGAATTATTATTATTCTTATGCATAGCAATGGTTCTATAATTGTTGTTATTATTTTATTGGAAATTTCAGCATGTTACCTGCTTCCAGGAAAGGGGAATAAAATAAAATCCTATTATTATTATTATTATTATTATTATTATTATTATTATTATTATATTGGAATTATTATTATTCTTATGCATAGCAATGGTTCTATAATTGTTGTTATTATTTTATTGGAAATTTCAGCATGTTAGCTGCTTCTAGGAAAGGGGAATAAAATAAAATCCTATTATTATTATTATTATTATTATTATTATATTGGAATTATTATTCTTATGCATAGCAATGGTTCTATAATTGTTGTTATTATTTTATTGGAAATTTCAGCATGTTAGCTGCTTCCAGGAAAGGGGAATAAAATAAAATCCTATTATTACTATTATTATTATTATTATTATTATGCATAGCAATGATTCTATTATTATTATTATTATTATTATTATTATTATTATTATTATTATATTGGAAATTTCAGCATGTTAGCTGCTTCCAGGAAAGGAGAATAAAATAAAATCCTATTATTATTATTATTATTACTGTATTATTATTATTATCATTATCATTCGTATGCATAGCAATGATTCTATTATTGTTATTATTATTTTATTGGAAATATCAGCATGTTAGCTGCTTCCAGGAAAGGGGAATAAAATAAAATCCTATTATTATTATTATTATTATTATTATTATTATTATTGTCATTATCATTCTTATGCATAGCAATGATTCTATTATTATTATTATTATTATTATTATTATTATTATTTTATTGGAAATTTCAGCATGTTAGCTGCTTCCAGGAAAGGAGAATAAAATAAAATCCTATTATTATTATTATTATTATTACTGTATTATTATTATTATCATTATCATTCGTATGCATAGCAATGATTCTATTATTGTTATTATTATTTTATTGGAAATTTCAGCATGTTAGCTGCTTCCAGGAAAGGGGAATAAAATAAAATCCTATTATTATTATGATTTTATTATGATACAGCAAACCAGATAGACATGCTGGATTTCGTATCACAAAATCCCAAGTCGAACACTTCCCAAGTGTCTAGGACTGTGTGATGTATTTTCGATGTGCGCAGATCCCAGTCGGGTGGCCTTTTGCAGTTGGCAGATTGATTTTGTCAATGTCTATTGTTTCCAAATGCCGGCTGAGACCTTTTGGCGCGGCACCCAGTGTGCCCATCACCACCGGGACCACCTGCACTGGTTTCTGCCAGAGTCTTTGAAGTTCAATCTTGAGGTCCTGAGAGCGGCTGAGTTTTTCCTGTTGATTTTCTTCAATGCGACTGTCACCTGGGATGGCAACATCAATGATCCAAACCTTTTTCCTTTCCACAACTGGGATGTCTGGTGTGTTGTGTTCCAGAACTTTGTCAGTCTGGATTCGGAAGTCCCACAGTATCTTTGCGTGCTCATTTTCCAATACTTTTGCAGGTTTGTGATCCCACCAGTTCTTTGCTGCTGGGAGGTGGTACTTGAGGCATAACTTCCAATGAATCATTTGGGCCACATAGTTGTGCCTCTGTTTGTAGTCTGTCTGTGCGATTTTCTTACAGCAGCTGAGGATATGATCCATGGTTTCGTCGGTTTCCTTGCACAGTCTGCATTTTGGGTCATCAGCTGATTTTTCAATCTTGGCCTTAATTGCCTTTGTCCTGATGTCTTGCTCCTGGGCTGCAAGGATCAGGCCTTCTGTCTCCTTCTTCAGGGTCCCATTCGTGAGCCAGAGCCAGGTCTTCTCCTTATCAGCTTTTCCTTCAATTTTGTCAAGGAACTTTCCATGCAGTGTTTTGTTGTGCCAGCTGTCAGCTCTAGTTTGTAGTGCGGCTTTCTTGTACTGTTTTTTTTTTGTCTTCTGTGCTTTGAGGAGTTTCTGATTTTTGACTTCAATCCTATTATTATTATTATTATTATTAACATTATCATTCTTATGCATAGCAATGATTCTATTATTGTTATTATTATTTTATTGGAAATTTCAGCATGTTAGTTGCTTCCAGGAAAGGGGAATAAAATAAAATCCTATTATTATTATTATTATTATTATTATTATTATTATTATATTGGAATTATTCTTATACATGGCAATGATTCTAATATTGTTATCATTATTATACTGGAAATTATTATTGTTATTACATTGGAATTATTACATAACAATGACTGTTATTTTTGATAACAATAAAAAATACTTGCAAGAATATGTTAATAATAATAACAATTTCATAACAACTCTCTTTTTATATTATTATTATTATTATTATTATTATTATGCATAGCAATGATTCTATTATTGTTATACTAGAAATTTACTATTATTATTATGCATAGCAATGATTCTATTATTGTTATACTAGAAATTTAACAATTATTATTATGCATAACAATGATTCTATTATTATTGATAACAATAATGATACTTGCAATAATATGTTGAAAATAATAACAACAATAACAATTTCATAACGACTGCCTTATTATCATTATTATGCATAGCAATGATTCTATTATTGTTATTATTATATTGGGAAGCATTATTATTGTTATCATATTGGAATTATTATTATTATGCATCACAATGACTCTATTATTATTGATAACCATAACAGTACTTGTAATATGGCTATTACAACAATGGCTATTATTGTTATATTATAACTCTTATTATATTACAATTATTACAACATTGCAATTATTATTATTATTATTATTATTATTATTATTATTATTATTATTATTATTATTATTATTATTCATAACAATGCCTATTTTTATTATTATGCATAACAATAACAATACACAATCAATACATAATTTCTCACCTTCTTGAAAACTATCCCAACACTCATAAGATTTCCATGCACAGAGCACCCTCTGGTGGCCAATGGGAGGTACTGCACGTTCTAGTGTTTTGAATTTTGGAACAAGAATCCATCCATCTACATTGCAGAATGAATGCAGTTTGATGCCCCTTGAACTGCCCTGGCTCAATGCTATGGAATGCTGGGAGTTGTAGTTTTATATGAGCTATAAGCACTGGGAATTGTAGACCAGCATGTATATGGCATGCACTCAAGGTTGACAACATCTGCAGCCAGTTGCATAAACGTGCAACAGTGAAACACTGTCTTAGGGTTGTTGTATGTCTTTCGGGCTGTGTGGCCGTGTTCCAGAAGCATTCTCTCCTGACGTTTCGCCCACATCTATGGCAGGCACCCTCAGAGGTTGTGAGGTCTGTTGGAAAACTAATAAAGGAAGGGTTGTTGTATGTCTTTCGGGCCGTGTGGCCGTGTTCCAGAAGCATTCTCTCCTGACGTTTCGCCCACATCTAGGGCAGGCATCCTCAGAGGTTGTGAGGTCTGTTGGAAAACTAATAAAGGAAGGGTTGTTGTATGTCTTTCGGGCCGTGTGGCCATGTTCCAGAAGCATTCTCTCCTGACGTTTCGCCCACATCTACGGCAGGCATCCTCAGAAGTTGTGAGGTCTGTTGGAAAACTAATAAAGGAAGGGTTGTTGTATGTCTTTCGGGCCGTGTGGCCATGTTCCAGAAGCATTCTCTCCTGACGTTTCGCCCACATCTACGGCAGGCATCCTCAGAAGTTGTGAGGTCTGTTGGAAAACTAATAAAGGAAGGGTTGTTGTATGTCTTTCGGGCCGTGTGGCCATGTTCCAGAAGCATTCTCTCCTGACGTTTCGCCCACATCTACGGCAGGCATCCTCAGAAGTTGTGAGGTCTGTTGGAAAACTAATAAAGGAAGGGTTGTTGTATGTCTTTCGGGCTGTGTGGCCATGTTCCAGAAGCATTCTCTCCTGACGTTTCGCCCACATCTATGGCAGGCGTCCTCAGAGGTTGTGAGGTCTGTTGGAAAACTAATAAAGGAAGGGTTGTTGTATGTCTTTCGGGCCGTGTGGCCATGTTCCAGAAGCATTCTCTCCTGACGTTTCGCCCACATCTACGGCAGGCATCCTCAGAAGTTGTGAGGTCTGTTGGAAAACTAATAAAGGAAGGGTTGTTGTATGTCTTTCGGGCTGTGTGGCCATGTTCCAGAAGCATTCTCTCCTGACGTTTCGCCCACATCTATGGCAGGCATCCTCAGAAGTTGTGAGGTCTGTTGGAAAACTAATAAAGGAAGGGTTGTTGTATGTCTTTCGGGCCGTGTGGCCATGTTCCAGAAGCATTCTCTCCTGACGTTTCGCCCACATCTATGGCAGGCATCCTCAGAGGTTGTGAGGTCTGTTGGAAAACTAATAAAGGAAGGGTTGTTGTATGTCTTTCGGGCCGTGTGGCCATGTTCCAGAAGCATTCTCTCCTGACGTTTCGCCCACATCTACGGCAGGCATCCTCAGAAGTTGTGAGGTCTGTTGGAAAACTAATAAAGGAAGGGTTGTTGTATGTCTTTCGGGCTGTGTGGCCATGTTCCAGAAGCATTCTCTCCTGACGTTTCGCCCACATCTATGGCAGGCGTCCTCAGAGGTTGTGAGGTCTGTTGGAAAACTAATAAAGGAAGGGTTGTTGTATGTCTTTCGGGCCGTGTGGCCATGTTCCAGAAGCATTCTCTCCTGACGTTTCGCCCACATCTACGGCAGGCATCCTCAGAAGTTGTGAGGTCTGTTGGAAAACTAATAAAGGAAGGGTTGTTGTATGTCTTTCGGGCTGTGTGGCCATGTTCCAGAAGCATTCTCTCCTGACGTTTCGCCCACATCTACGGCAGGCATCCTCAGAAGTTGTGAGGTCTGTTGGAAAACTAATAAAGGAAGGGTTGTTGTATGTCTTTCGGGCCGTGTGGCCATGTTCCAGAAGCATTCTCTCCTGACGTTTCGCCCACATCTATGGCAGGCATCCTCAGAGGTTGTGAGGTCTGTTGGAAAACTAATAAAGGAAGGGTTGTTGTATGTCTTTCGGGCCGTGTGGCCATGTTCCAGAAGCATTCTCTCCTGACGTTTCGCCCACATCTACGGCAGGCATCCTCAGAAGTTGTGAGGTCTGTTGGAAAACTAATAAAGGAAGGGTTGTTGTATGTCTTTCGGGCTGTGTGGCCATGTTCCAGAAGCATTCTCTCCTGACGTTTCGCCCACATCTATGGCAGGCATCCTCAGAGGTTGTGAGGTCTGTTGGAAAACTAATAAAGGAAGGGTTGTTGTATGTCTTTCGGGCTGTGTGGCCATGTTCCAGAAGCATTCTCTCCTGACGTTTCGCCCACATCTATGGCAGGCATCCTCAGAAGTTGTGAGGTCTGTTGGAAAACTAATAAAGGAAGGGTTGTTGTATGTCTTTCGGGCCGTGTGGCCATGTTCCAGAAGCATTCTCTCCTGACGTTTCGCCCACATCTATGGCAGGCATCCTCAGAGGTTGTGAGGTCTGTTGGAAAACTAATAAAGGAAGGGTTGTTGTATGTCTTTCGGGCCGTGTGGCCATGTTCCAGAAGCATTCTCTCCTGACGTTTCGCCCACATCTACGGCAGGCATCCTCAGAAGTTGTGAGGTCTGTTGGAAAACTAATAAAGGAAGGGTTGTTGTATGTCTTTCGGGCTGTGTGGCCATGTTCCAGAAGCATTCTCTCCTGACGTTTCGCCCACATCTATGGCAGGCATCCTCAGAAGTTGTGAGGTCTGTTGGAAAACTAATAAAGGAAGGGTTGTTGTATGTTTTTCGGGCTGTGTGGCCATGTTCCAGAAGCATTCTCTCCTGACGTTTCGCCCACATCTATGGCAGGCATCCTCAGAAGTTGTGAGGTCTGTTGGAAAACTAATAAAGGAAGGGTTGTTGTATGTCTTTCGGGCCGTGTGGCCATGTTCCAGAAGCATTCTCTCCTGACGTTTCGCCCACATCTATGGCAGGCATCCTCAGAGGTTGTGAGGTCTGTTGGAAAACTAATAAAGGAAGGGTTGTTGTATGTCTTTCGGGCCGTGTGGCCATGTTCCAGAAGCATTCTCTCCTGACGTTTCGCCCACATCTACGGCAGGCATCCTCAGAAGTTGTGAGGTCTGTTGGAAAACTAATAAAGGAAGGGTTGTTGTATGTCTTTCGGGCCGTGTGGCCATGTTCCAGAAGCATTCTCTCCTGACGTTTCGCCCACATCTACGGCAGGCATCCTCAGAAGTTGTGAGGTCTGTTGGAAAACTAATAAAGGAAGGGTTGTTGTATGTCTTTCGGGCCGTGTGGCCATGTTCCAGAAGCATTCTCTCCTGACGTTTCGCCCACATCTATGGCAGGCATCCTCAGAGGTTGTGAGGTCTGTTGGAAAACTAATAAAGGAAGGGTTGTTGTATGTCTTTCGGGCCGTGTGGCCATGTTCCAGAAGCATTCTCTCCTGACGTTTCGCCCACATCTACGGCAGGCATCCTCAGAAGTTGTGAGGTCTGTTGGAAAACTAATAAAGGAAGGGTTGTTGTATGTTTTTCGGGCTGTGTGGCCATGTTCCAGAAGCATTCTCTCCTGACGTTTCGCCCACATCTATGGCAGGCATCCTCAGAGGTTGTGAGGTCTGTTGGAAAACTAATAAAGGAAGGGTTGTTGTATGTCTTTCGGGCCGTGTGGCCATGTTCCAGAAGCATTCTCTCCTGACGTTTCGCCCACATCTACGGCAGGCATCCTCAGAAGTTGTGAGGTCTGTTGGAAAACTAATAAAGGAAGGGTTGTTGTATGTCTTTCGGGCCGTGTGGCCATGTTCCAGAAGCATTCTCTCCTGACGTTTCGCCCACATCTATGGCAGGCATCCTCAGAAGTTGTGAGGTCTGTTGGAAAACTAATAAAGGAAGGGTTGTTGTATGTTTTTCGGGCTGTGTGGCCATGTTCCAGAAGCATTCTCTCCTGACGTTTCGCCCACATCTATGGCAGGCATCCTCAGAGGTTGTGAGGTCTGTTGGAAAACTAATAAAGGAAGGGTTGTTGTATGTCTTTCGGGCCGTGTGGCCATGTTCCAGAAGCATTCTCTCCTGACGTTTCGCCCACATCTACGGCAGGCATCCTCAGAAGTTGTGAGGTCTGTTGGAAAACTAATAAAGGAAGGGTTGTTGTATGTCTTTCGGGCCGTGTGGCCATGTTCCAGAAGCATTCTCTCCTGACGTTTCGCCCACATCTACGGCAGGCATCCTCAGAAGTTGTGAGGTCTGTTGGAAAACTAATAAAGGAAGGGTTGTTGTATGTTTTTCGGGCTGTGTGGCCATGTTCCAGAAGCATTCTCTCCTGACGTTTCGCCCACATCTATGGCAGGCATCCTCAGAAGTTGTGAGGTCTGTTGGAAAACTAATAAAGGAAGGGTTGTTGTATGTTTTTCGGGCTGTGTGGCCATGTTCCAGAAGCATTCTCTCCTGACGTTTCGCCCACATCTATGGCAGGCATCCTCAGAAGTTGTGAGGTCTGTTGGAAAACTAATAAAGGAAGGGTTGTTGTATGTCTTTCGGGCCGTGTGGCCATGTTCCAGAAGCATTCTCTCCTGACGTTTCGCCCACATCTATGGCAGGCATCCTCAGAGGTTGTGAGGTCTGTTGGAAAACTAATAAAGGAAGGGTTGTTGTATGTCTTTCGGGCTGTGTGGCCATGTTCCAGAAGCATTCTCTCCTGACGTTTCGCCCACATCTATGGCAGGCATCCTCAGAGGTTGTGTGTTCTGTAGGAAAACTAATAAAGGTAGGGTTGTTGTATGTCTTTCGGGCTGTGTGGCCATGTTCCAGAAGCATTCTCTCCTGACGTTTCGCCCACATCTATGGCAGGCATCCTCAGAGGTTGTGTGTTCTGTAGGAAAACTAATAAAGGAAGGGTTGTTGTATGTCTTTCGGGCTGTGTGGCCATGTTCCAGAAGCATTCTCTCCTGACGTTTCGCCCACATCTATGGCAGGCGTCCTCAGAGGTTGTGTGTTCTGTAGGAAAACTAATAAAGGTAGGGTTGTTGTATGTCTTTCGGGCTGTGTGGCCATGTTCCAGAAGCATTCTCTCCTGACGTTTCGCCCACATCTATGGCAGGCATCCTCAGAGGTTGTGTGTTCTGTAGGAAAACTAATAAAGGAAGGGTTGTTGTATGTCTTTCGGGCTGTGTGGCCATGTTCCAGAAGCATTCTCTCCTGACGTTTCGCCCACATCTATGGCAGGCGTCCTCAGAGGTTGTGTGTTCTGTAGGAAAACTAATAAAGGTAGGGTTGTTGTATGTCTTTCGGGCTGTGTGGCCATGTTCCAGAAGCATTCTCTCCTGACGTTTCGCCCACATCTATGGCAGGCATCCTCAGAGGTTGTGTGTTCTGTAGGAAAACTAATAAAGGTAGGGTTGTTGTATGTCTTTCGGGCTGTGTGGCCATGTTCCAGAAGCATTCTCTCCTGACGTTTCGCCCACATCTATGGCAGGCATCCTCAGAGGTTGTGTGTTCTGTAGGAAAACTAATAAAGGAAGGGTTGTTGTATGTCTTTCGGGCTGTGTGGCCATGTTCCAGAAGCATTCTCTCCTGACGTTTCGCCCACATCTACGGCAGGCATCCTAAGAAGTTGTGAGGTCTGTTGGAAAACTAATAAAGGAAGGGTTGTTGTATGTCTTTCGGGCCGTGTGGCCATGTTCCAGAAGCATTCTCTCCTGACGTTTCGCCCACATCTACGGCAGGCATCCTCAGAAGTTGTGAGGTCTGTTGGAAAACTAATAAAGGAAGGGTTGTTGTATGTCTTTCGGGCTGTGTGGCCATGTTCCAGAAGCATTCTCTCCTGACGTTTCGCCCACATCTATGGCAGGCATCCTCAGAGGTTGTGTGTTCTGTAGGAAAACTAATAAAGGTAGGGTTGTTGTATGTCTTTCGGGCTGTGTGGCCATGTTCCAGAAGCATTCTCTCCTGACGTTTCGCCCACATCTATGGCAGGCGTCCTCAGAGGTTGTGTGTTCTGTAGGAAAACTAATAAAGGAAGGGTTGTTGTATGTCTTTCGGGCTGTGTGGCCATGTTCCAGAAGCATTCTCTCCTGACGTTTCGCCCACATCTATGGCAGGCATCCTCAGAGGTTGTGTGTTCTGTAGGAAAACTAATAAAGGAAGGGTTGTTGTATGTCTTTCGGGCTGTGTGGCCATGTTCCAGAAGCATTCTCTCCTGACGTTTCGCCCACATCTATGGCAGGCATCCTCAGAGGTTGTGTGTTCTGTAGGAAAACTAATAAAGGAAGGGTTGTTGTATGTCTTTCGGGCTGTGTGGCCATGTTCCAGAAGCATTCTCTCCTGACGTTTCGCCCACATCTATGGCAGGCATCCTCAGAGGTTGTGTGTTCTGTAGGAAAACTAATAAAGGAAGGGTTGTTGTATGTCTTTCGGGCTGTGTGGCCATGTTCCAGAAGCATTCTCTCCTGACGTTTCGCCCACATCTATGGCAGGCATCCTCAGAGGTTGTGTGTTCTGTAGGAAAACTAATAAAGGAAGGGTTGTTGTATGTCTTTCGGGCTGTGTGGCCATGTTCCAGAAGCATTCTCTCCTGACGTTTCGCCCACATCTATGGCAGGCATCCTCAGAGGTTGTGTGTTCTGTAGGAAAACTAATAAAGGAAGGGTTGTTGTATGTCTTTCGGGCTGTGTGGCCATGTTCCAGAAGCATTCTCTCCTGACGTTTCGCCCACATCTATGGCAGGCATCCTCAGAGGTTGTGTGTTCTGTAGGAAAACTAATAAAGGAAGGGTTGTTGTATGTCTTTCGGGCTGTGTGGCCATGTTCCAGAAGCATTCTCTCCTGACGTTTCGCCCACATCTACGGCAGGCATCCTAAGAAGTTGTGAGGTCTGTTGGAAAACTAATAAAGGAAGGGTTGTTGTATGTCTTTCGGGCTGTGTGGCCATGTTCCAGAAGCATTCTCTCCTGACGTTTCGCCCACATCTATGGCAGGCATCCTCAGAGGTTGTGTGTTCTGTAGGAAAACTAATAAAGGAAGGGTTGTTGTATGTCTTTCGGGCTGTGTGGCCATGTTCCAGAAGCATTCTCTCCTGACGTTTCGCCCACATCTACGGCAGGCATCCTAAGAAGTTGTGAGGTCTGTTGGAAAACTAATAAAGGAAGGGTTGTTGTATGTCTTTCGGGCCGTGTGGCCATGTTCCAGAAGCATTCTCTCCTGACGTTTCGCCCACATCTACGGCAGGCATCCTCAGAAGTTGTGAGGTCTGTTGGAAAACTAATAAAGGAAGGGTTGTTGTATGTCTTTCGGGCCGTGTGGCCATGTTCCAGAAGCATTCTCTCCTGACGTTTCGCCCACATCTACGGCAGGCATCCTCAGAAGTTGTGAGGTCTGTTGGAAAACTAATAAAGGAAGGGTTGTTGTATGTCTTTCGGGCTGTGTGGCCATGTTCCAGAAGCATTCTCTCCTGACGTTTCGCCCACATCTATGGCAGGCGTCCTCAGAGGTTGTGTGTTCTGTAGGAAAACTAATAAAGGTAGGGTTGTTGTATGTCTTTCGGGCTGTGTGGCCATGTTCCAGAAGCATTCTCTCCTGACGTTTCGCCCACATCTATGGCAGGCATCCTCAGAGGTTGTGTGTTCTGTAGGAAAACTAATAAAGGAAGGGTTGTTGTATGTCTTTCGGGCTGTGTGGCCATGTTCCAGAAGCATTCTCTCCTGACGTTTCGCCCACATCTACGGCAGGCATCCTAAGAAGTTGTGAGGTCTGTTGGAAAACTAATAAAGGAAGGGTTGTTGTATGTCTTTCGGGCCGTGTGGCCATGTTCCAGAAGCATTCTCTCCTGACGTTTCGCCCACATCTACGGCAGGCATCCTCAGAAGTTGTGAGGTCTGTTGGAAAACTAATAAAGGAAGGGTTGTTGTATGTCTTTCGGGCTGTGTGGCCATGTTCCAGAAGCATTCTCTCCTGACGTTTCGCCCACATCTATGGCAGGCATCCTCAGAGGTTGTGTGTTCTGTAGGAAAACTAATAAAGGTAGGGTTGTTGTATGTCTTTCGGGCTGTGTGGCCATGTTCCAGAAGCATTCTCTCCTGACGTTTCGCCCACATCTATGGCAGGCGTCCTCAGAGGTTGTGTGTTCTGTAGGAAAACTAATAAAGGTAGGGTTGTTGTATGTCTTTCGGGCTGTGTGGCCATGTTCCAGAAGCATTCTCTCCTGACGTTTCGCCCACATCTATGGCAGGCATCCTCAGAGGTTGTGTGTTCTGTAGGAAAACTAATAAAGGAAGGGTTGTTGTATGTCTTTCGGGCTGTGTGGCCATGTTCCAGAAGCATTCTCTCCTGACGTTTCGCCCACATCTACGGCAGGCATCCTAAGAAGTTGTGAGGTCTGTTGGAAAACTAATAAAGGAAGGGTTGTTGTATGTCTTTCGGGCTGTGTGGCCATGTTCCAGAAGCATTCTCTCCTGACGTTTCGCCCACATCTATGGCAGGCATCCTCAGAGGTTGTGTGTTCTGTAGGAAAACTAATAAAGGAAGGGTTGTTGTATGTCTTTCGGGCTGTGTGGCCATGTTCCAGAAGCATTCTCTCCTGACGTTTCGCCCACATCTACGGCAGGCATCCTAAGAAGTTGTGAGGTCTGTTGGAAAACTAATAAAGGAAGGGTTGTTGTATGTCTTTCGGGCCGTGTGGCCATGTTCCAGAAGCATTCTCTCCTGACGTTTCGCCCACATCTACGGCAGGCATCCTCAGAAGTTGTGAGGTCTGTTGGAAAACTAATAAAGGAAGGGTTGTTGTATGTCTTTCGGGCCGTGTGGCCATGTTCCAGAAGCATTCTCTCCTGACGTTTCGCCCACATCTACGGCAGGCATCCTCAGAAGTTGTGAGGTCTGTTGGAAAACTAATAAAGGAAGGGTTGTTGTATGTCTTTCGGGCTGTGTGGCCATGTTCCAGAAGCATTCTCTCCTGACGTTTCGCCCACATCTATGGCAGGCGTCCTCAGAGGTTGTGAGGTCTGTTGGAAAACTAATAAAGGAAGGGTTGTTGTATGTCTTTCGGGCCGTGTGGCCATGTTCCAGAAGCATTCTCTCCTGACGTTTCGCCCACATCTACGGCAGGCATCCTCAGAAGTTGTGAGGTCTGTTGGAAAACTAATAAAGGAAGGGTTGTTGTATGTCTTTCGGGCTGTGTGGCCATGTTCCAGAAGCATTCTCTCCTGACGTTTCGCCCACATCTACGGCAGGCATCCTCAGAAGTTGTGAGGTCTGTTGGAAAACTAATAAAGGAAGGGTTGTTGTATGTCTTTCGGGCCGTGTGGCCATGTTCCAGAAGCATTCTCTCCTGACGTTTCGCCCACATCTACGGCAGGCATCCTCAGAAGTTGTGAGGTCTGTTGGAAAACTAATAAAGGAAGGGTTGTTGTATGTCTTTCGGGCTGTGTGGCCATGTTCCAGAAGCATTCTCTCCTGACGTTTCGCCCACATCTATGGCAGGCGTCCTCAGAGGTTGTGAGGTCTGTTGGAAAACTAATAAAGGAAGGGTTGTTGTATGTCTTTCGGGCCGTGTGGCCATGTTCCAGAAGCATTCTCTCCTGACGTTTCGCCCACATCTACGGCAGGCATCCTCAGAAGTTGTGAGGTCTGTTGGAAAACTAATAAAGGAAGGGTTGTTGTATGTCTTTCGGGCTGTGTGGCCATGTTCCAGAAGCATTCTCTCCTGACGTTTCGCCCACATCTACGGCAGGCATCCTCAGAAGTTGTGAGGTCTGTTGGAAAACTAATAAAGGAAGGGTTGTTGTATGTCTTTCGGGCCGTGTGGCCATGTTCCAGAAGCATTCTCTCCTGACGTTTCGCCCACATCTATGGCAGGCATCCTCAGAAGTTGTGAGGTCTGTTGGAAAACTAATAAAGGAAGGGTTGTTGTATGTCTTTCGGGCTGTGTGGCCGTGTTCCAGAAGCATTCTCTCCTGACGTTTCGCCCACATCTACGGCAGGCATCCTCAGAAGTTGTGAGGTCTGTTGGAAAACTAATAAAGGAAGGGTTGTTGTATGTCTTTCGGGCTGTGTGGCCGTGTTCCAGAAGCATTCTCTCCTGACGTTTCGCCCACATCTATGGCAGGCATCCTCAGAAGTTGTGAGGTCTGTTGGAAAACTGATAAAGGAAGGGTTGTTGTATGTCTTTCGGGCTGTGTGGCCGTGTTCCAGAAGCATTCTCTCCTGACGTTTCGCCCACATCTATGGCAGGCATCCTCAGAGGTTGTGAGGTCTGTTGGAAAACTAATAAAGGAAGGGTTGTTGTATGTCTTTCGGGCTGTGTGGCCATGTTCCAGAAGCATTCTCTCCTGACGTTTCGCCCACATCTATGGCAGGCATCCTCAGAAGTTGTGAGGTCTGTTGGAAAACTAATAAAGGAAGGGTTGTTGTATGTCTTTCGGGCCGTGTGGCCATGTTCCAGAA
This sequence comes from Anolis carolinensis, assembly GCF_035594765.1. Lineage (NCBI taxonomy): Eukaryota > Metazoa > Chordata > Lepidosauria > Squamata > Anolidae > Anolis > Anolis carolinensis. The sequence goes on along the minus strand of NC_085845.1, from coordinate 201,789,896 downwards.
GCATTCTCTCCTGACGTTTCGCCCACATCTACGGCAGGCATCCTCAGAAGTTGTGAGGTCTGTTGGAAAACTAATAAAGGAAGGGTTGTTGTATGTCTTTCGGGCCGTGTGGCCATGTTCCAGAAGCATTCTCTCCTGACGTTTCGCCCACATCTACGGCAGGCATCCTCAGAAGTTGTGAGGTCTGTTGGAAAACTAATAAAGGAAGGGTTGTTGTATGTCTTTCGGGCTGTGTGGCCATGTTCCAGAAGCATTCTCTCCTGACGTTTCGCCCACATCTACGGCAGGCGTCCTCAGAGGTTGTGAGGTCTGTTGGAAAACTAATAAAGGAAGGGTTGTTGTATGTCTTTCGGGCCGTGTGGCCATGTTCCAGAAGCATTCTCTCCTGACGTTTCGCCCACATCTACGGCAGGCATCCTCAGAAGTTGTGAGGTCTGTTGGAAAACTAATAAAGGAAGGGTTGTTGTATGTCTTTCGGGCCGTGTGGCCATGTTCCAGAAGCATTCTCTCCTGACGTTTCGCCCACATCTATGGCAGGCATCCTCAGAAGTTGTGAGGTCTGTTGGAAAACTAATAAAGGAAGGGTTGTTGTATGTCTTTCGGGCTGTGTGGCCGTGTTCCAGAAGCATTCTCTCCTGACGTTTCGCCCACATCTATGGCAGGCACCCTCAGAGGTTGTGAGGTCTGTTGGAAAACTAATAAAGGAAGGGTTGTTGTATGTCTTTCGGGCTGTGTGGCCGTGTTCCAGAAGCATTCTCTCCTGACGTTTCGCCCACATCTATGGCAGGCATCCTCAGAGGTTGTGAGGTCTGTTGGAAAACTAATAAAGGAAGGGTTGTTGTATGTCTTTCGGGCTGTGTGGCCGTGTTCCAGAAGCATTCTCTCCTGACGTTTCGCCCACATCTATGGCAGGCATCCTCAGAAGTTGTGAGGTCTGTTGGAAAACTAATAAAGGAAGGGTTGTTGTATGTCTTTCGGGCTGTGTGGCCGTGTTCCAGAAGCATTCTCTCCTGACGTTTCGCCCACATCTATGGCAGGCATCCTCAGAGGTTGTGAGGTCTGTTGGAAAACTAATAAAGGAAGGGTTGTTGTATGTCTTTCGGGCCGTGTGGCCATGTTCCAGAAGCATTCTCTCCTGACGTTTCGCCCACATCTATGGCAGGCATCCTCAGAAGTTGTGAGGTCTGTTGGAAAACTAATAAAGGAAGGGTTGTTGTATGTCTTTCGGGCTGTGTGGCCGTGTTCCAGAAGCATTCTCTCCTGACGTTTCGCCCACATCTATGGCAGGCATCCTCAGAGGTTGTGAGGTCTGTTGGAAAACTAATAAAGGAAGGGTTGTTGTATGTCTTTCGGGCCGTGTGGCCATGTTCCAGAAGCATTCTCTCCTGACGTTTCGCCCACATCTACGGCAGGCATCCTCAGAAGTTGTGAGGTCTGTTGGAAAACTAATAAAGGAAGGGTTGTTGTATGTCTTTCGGGCTGTGTGGCCATGTTCCAGAAGCATTCTCTCCTGACGTTTCGCCCACATCTATGGCAGGCATCCTCAGAAGTTGTGAGGTCTGTTGGAAAACAAATAAAGGAAGGGTTGTTGTATGTCTTTCGGGCTGTGTGGCCATGTTCCAGAAGCATTCTCTCCTGACGTTTCGCCCACATCTATGGCAGGCATCCTCAGAGGTTGTGAGGTCTGTTGGAAAACTAATAAAGGAAGGGTTGTTGTATGTCTTTCGGGCTGTGTGGCCATGTTCCAGAAGCATTCTCTCCTGACGTTTCGCCCACATCTATGGCAGGCATCCTCAGAAGTTGTGAGGTCTGTTGGAAAACTAATAAAGGAAGGGTTGTTGTATGTCTTTCGGGCCGTGTGGCCATGTTCCAGAAGCATTCTCTCCTGACGTTTCGCCCACATCTACGGCAGGCATCCTCAGAAGTTGTGAGGTCTGTTGGAAAACTAATAAAGGAAGGGTTGTTGTATGTCTTTCGGGCCGTGTGGCCATGTTCCAGAAGCATTCTCTCCTGACGTTTCGCCCACATCTATGGCAGGCATCCTCAGAAGTTGTGAGGTCTGTTGGAAAACTAATAAAGGAAGGGTTGTTGTATGTCTTTCGGGCTGTGTGGCCATGTTCCAGAAGCATTCTCTCCTGACGTTTCGCCCACATCTATGGCAGGCATCCTCAGAGGTTGTGAGGTCTGTTGGAAAACTAATAAAGGAAGGGTTGTTGTATGTCTTTCGGGCTGTGTGGCCATGTTCCAGAAGCATTCTCTCCTGACGTTTCGCCCACATCTATGGCAGGCATCCTCAGAAGTTGTGAGGTCTGTTGGAAAACTAATAAAGGAAGGGTTGTTGTATGTCTTTCGGGCCGTGTGGCCATGTTCCAGAAGCATTCTCTCCTGACGTTTCGCCCACATCTACGGCAGGCATCCTCAGAAGTTGTGAGGTCTGTTGGAAAACTAATAAAGGAAGGGTTGTTGTATGTCTTTCGGGCCGTGTGGCCATGTTCCAGAAGCATTCTCTCCTGACGTTTCGCCCACATCTACGGCAGGCATCCTCAGAAGTTGTGAGGTCTGTTGGAAAACTAATAAAGGAAGGGTTGTTGTATGTCTTTCGGGCCGTGTGGCCATGTTCCAGAAGCATTCTCTCCTGACGTTTCGCCCACATCTATGGCAGGCGTCCTCAGAGGTTGTGAGGTCTGTTGGAAAACTAATAAAGGAAGGGTTGTTGTATGTCTTTCGGGCCGTGTGGCCATGTTCCAGAAGCATTCTCTCCTGACGTTTCGCCCACATCTACGGCAGGCATCCTCAAGAGTTGTGAGGTCTGTTGGAAAACTAATAAAGGAAGGGTTGTTGTATGTCTTTCGGGCTGTGTGGCCATGTTCCAGAAGCATTCTCTCCTGACGTTTCTCCCACATCTATGGCAGGCACCCTCAGAAGTTCTGAGGTCTGTTGGAAAACTAATAAAGGAAGGGTTGTTGTATGTCTTTCGGGCTGTGTGGCCATGTTCCAGAAGCATTCTCTCCTGACGTTTCGCCCACATCTATGGCAGGCATCCTCAAGAGTTCTGAGGTCTGTTGGAAAACTGATAAAGGAAGGGTTGTTGTATGTCTTTCGGGCTGTGTGGCCATGTTCCAGAAGCATTCTCTCCTGACGTTTCTCCCACATCTATGGCAGGCACCCTCAGAAGTTCTGAGGTCTGTTGGAAAACTAATAAAGGAAGGGTTGTTGTATGTCTTTCGGGCTGTGTGGCCATGTTCCAGAAGCATTCTCTCCTGACGTTTCGCCCACATCTATGGCAGGCATCCTCAGAAGTTGTGAGGTCTGTTGGAAAACTGATAAAGGAAGGGTTGTTGTATGTCTTTCGGGCCGTGTGGCCATGTTCCAGAAGCATTCTCTCCTGACGTTTCGCCCACATCTACGGCAGGCATCCTCAGAGGTTGTGAGGTCTGTTGGAAAACTAATAAAGGAAGGGTTGTTGTATGTCTTTCGGGCCGTGTGGCCGTGTTCCAGAAGCATTCTCTCCTGACGTTTCGCCCACATCTATGGCAGGCATCCTCAGAGGTTGTGAGGTCTGTTGGAAAACTGATAAAGGAAGGGTTGTTGTATGTCTTTCGGGCCGTGTGGCCATGTTCCAGAAGCATTCTCTCCTGACGTTTCGCCCACATCTATGGCAGGCATCCTCAAGAGTTGTGAGGTCTGTTGGAAAACTAATAAAGGAAGGGTTGTTGTATGTCTTTCGGGCCGTGTGGCCATGTTCCAGAAGCATTCTCTCCTGACGTTTCGCCCACATCTACGGCAGGCATCCTCAGAGGTTGTGAGGTCTGTTGGAAAACTGATAAAGGAAGGGTTGTTGTATGTCTTTCGGGCCGTGTGGCCATGTTCCAGAAGCATTCTCTCCTGACGTTTCGCCCACATCTATGGCAGGCATCCTCAGAAGTTGTGAGGTCTGTTGGAAAACTGATAAAGGAAGGGTTGTTGTATGTCTTTCGGGCCGTGTGGCCATGTTCCAGAAGCATTCTCTCCTGACGTTTCGCCCACATCTATGGCAGGCATCCTCAGAAGTTGTGAGGTCTGTTGGAAAACTGATAAAGGAAGGGTTGTTGTATGTCTTTCGGGCCGTGTGGCCATGTTCCAGAAGCATTCTCTCCTGACGTTTCGCCCACATCTATGGCAGGCATCCTCAAGAGTTGTGAGGTCTGTTGGAAAACTGATAAAGGAAGGGTTGTTGTATGTCTTTCGGGCCGTGTGGCCATGTTCCAGAAGCATTCTCTCCTGACGTTTCTCCCACATCTATGGCAGGCATCCTCAAGAGTTGTGAGGTCTGTTGGAAAACTGATAAAGGAAGGGTTGTTGTATGTCTTTCGGGCTGTGTGGCCATGTTCCAGAAGCATTCTCTCCTGACGTTTCGCCCACATCTATGGCAGGCATCCTCAGAAGTTCTGAGGTCTGTTGGAAAACTGATAAAGGAAGGGTTGTTGTATGTCTTTCGGGCTGTGTGGCCATGTTCCAGAAGCATTCTCTCCTGACGTTTCTCCCACATCTATGGCAGGCATCCTCAAGAGTTGTGAGGTCTGTTGGAAAACTGATAAAGGAAGGGTTGTTGTATGTCTTTCGGGCTGTGTGGCCATGTTCCAGAAGCATTCTCTCCTGACGTTTCGCCCACATCTATGGCAGGCATCCTCAGAAGTTCTGAGGTCTGTTGGAAAACTGATAAAGGAAGGGTTGTTGTATGTCTTTCGGGCCGTGTGGCCATGTTCCAGAAGCATTCTCTCCTGACGTTTCTCCCACATCTATGGCAGGCATCCTCAGAAGTTCTGAGGTCTGTTGGAAAACTGATAAAGGAAGGGTTGTTGTATGTCTTTCGGGCTGTGTGGCCATGTTCCAGAAGCATTCTCTCCTGACGTTTCTCCCACATCTATGGCAGGCATCCTCAGAAGTTCTGAGGTCTGTTGGAAAACTGATAAAGGAAGGGTTGTTGTATGTCTTTCGGGCCGTGTGGCCATGTTCCAGAAGCATTCTCTCCTGACGTTTCGCCCACATCTATGGCAGGCATCCTCAGAAGTTGTGAGGTCTGTTGGAAAACTGATAAAGGAAGGGTTGTTGTATGTCTTTCGGGCCGTGTGGCCATGTTCCAGAAGCATTCTCTCCTGACGTTTCGCCCACATCTATGGCAGGCATCCTCAAGAGTTGTGAGGTCTGTTGGAAAACTGATAAAGGAAGGGTTGTTGTATGTCTTTCGGGCCGTGTGGCCATGTTCCAGAAGCATTCTCTCCTGACGTTTCTCCCACATCTATGGCAGGCATCCTCAAGAGTTGTGAGGTCTGTTGGAAAACTGATAAAGGAAGGGTTGTTGTATGTCTTTCGGGCTGTGTGGCCATGTTCCAGAAGCATTCTCTCCTGACGTTTCGCCCACATCTATGGCAGGCATCCTCAGAAGTTCTGAGGTCTGTTGGAAAACTGATAAAGGAAGGGTTGTTGTATGTCTTTCGGGCTGTGTGGCCATGTTCCAGAAGCATTCTCTCCTGACGTTTCTCCCACATCTATGGCAGGCATCCTCAAGAGTTGTGAGGTCTGTTGGAAAACTGATAAAGGAAGGGTTGTTGTATGTCTTTCGGGCTGTGTGGCCATGTTCCAGAAGCATTCTCTCCTGACGTTTCGCCCACATCTATGGCAGGCATCCTCAGAAGTTCTGAGGTCTGTTGGAAAACTGATAAAGGAAGGGTTGTTGTATGTCTTTCGGGCCGTGTGGCCATGTTCCAGAAGCATTCTCTCCTGACGTTTCTCCCACATCTATGGCAGGCATCCTCAGAAGTTCTGAGGTCTGTTGGAAAACTGATAAAGGAAGGGTTGTTGTATGTCTTTCGGGCTGTGTGGCCATGTTCCAGAAGCATTCTCTCCTGACGTTTCTCCCACATCTATGGCAGGCATCCTCAGAAGTTCTGAGGTCTGTTGGAAAACTGATAAAGGAAGGGTTGTTGTATGTCTTTCGGGCCGTGTGGCCATGTTCCAGAAGCATTCTCTCCTGACGTTTCGCCCACATCTATGGCAGGCATCCTCAGAAGTTCTGAGGTCTGTTGGAAAACTGATAAAGGAAGGGTTGTTGTATGTCTTTCGGGCTGTGTGGCCATGTTCCAGAAGCATTCTCTCCTGACGTTTCTCCCACATCTATGGCAGGCATCCTCAGAAGTTCTGAGGTCTGTTGGAAAACTGATAAAGGAAGGGTTGTTGTATGTCTTTCGGGCTGTGTGGCCATGTTCCAGAAGCATTCTCTCCTGACGTTTCTCCCACATCTATGGCAGGCACCCTCAGAGGTTGTGAGGTCTGTTGGAAAACTGATAAAGGAAGGGTTGTTGTATGTCTTTCGGGCCGTGTGGCCATGTTCCAGAAGCATTCTCTCCTGACGTTTCTCCCACATCTATGGCAGGCACCCTCAGAAGTTCTGAGGTCTGTTGGAAAACTGATAAAGGAAGGGTTGTTGTATGTCTTTCGGGCCGTGTGGCCATGTTCCAGAAGCATTCTCTCCTGACGTTTCGCCCACATCTATGGCAGGCACCCTCAGAGGTTGTGAGGTCTGTTGGAAAACTGATAAAGGAAGGGTTGTTGTATGTCTTTCGGGCTGTGTGGCCATGTTCCAGAAGCATTCTCTCCTGACGTTTCTCCCACATCTATGGCAGGCATCCTCAGAAGTTCTGAGGTCTGTTGGAAAACTGATAAAGGAAGGGTTGTTGTATGTCTTTCGGGCCGTGTGGCCATGTTCCAGAAGCATTCTCTCCTGACGTTTCGCCCACATCTATGGCAGGCACCCTCAGAGGTTGTGAGGTCTGTTGGAAAACTGATAAAGGAAGGGTTGTTGTATGTCTTTCGGGCTGTGTGGCCATGTTCCAGAAGCATTCTCTCCTGACGTTTCTCCCACATCTATGGCAGGCATCCTCAGAAGTTCTGAGGTCTGTTGGAAAACTGATAAAGGAAGGGTTGTTGTATGTCTTTCGGGCCGTGTGGCCATGTTCCAGAAGCATTCTCTCCTGACGTTTCTCCCACATCTATGGCAGGCACCCTCAGAAGTTCTGAGGTCTGTTGGAAAACTGATAAAGGAAGGGTTGTTGTATGTCTTTCGGGCTGTGTGGCCATGTTCCAGAAGCATTCTCTCCTGACGTTTCTCCCACATCTATGGCAGGCACCCTCAGAAGTTCTGAGGTCTGTTGGAAAACTGATAAAGGAAGGGTTGTTGTATGTCTTTCGGGCTGTGTGGCCATGTTCCAGAAGCATTCTCTCCTGACGTTTCTCCCACATCTATGGCAGGCATCCTCAGAAGTTCTGAGGTCTGTTGGAAAACTGATAAAGGAAGGGTTGTTGTATGTCTTTCGGGCTGTGTGGCCATGTTCCAGAAGCATTCTCTCCTGACGTTTCTCCCACATCTATGGCAGGCACCCTCAGAAGTTCTGAGGTCTGTTGGAAAACTGATAAAGGAAGGGTTGTTGTATGTCTTTCGGGCCGTGTGGCCATGTTCCAGAAGCATTCTCTCCTGACGTTTCTCCCACATCTATGGCAGGCATCCTCAGAAGTTCTGAGGTCTGTTGGAAAACTGATAAAGGAAGGGTTGTTGTATGTCTTTCGGGCCGTGTGGCCATGTTCCAGAAGCATTCTCTCCTGACGTTTCTCCCACATCTATGGCAGGCATCCTCAGAAGTTCTGAGGTCTGTTGGAAAACTGATAAAGGTAGGGTTGTTGTATGTCTTTCGGGCCGTGTGGCCATGTTCCAGAAGCATTCTCTCCTGACGTTTCTCCCACATCTATGGCAGGCATCCTCAGAAGTTCTGAGGTCTGTTGGAAAACTGATAAAGGAAGGGTTGTTGTATGTCTTTCGGGCCGTGTGGCCATGTTCCAGAAGCATTCTCTCCTGACGTTTCGCCCACATCTATGGCAGGCACCCTCAGAGGTTGTGAGGTCTGTTGGAAAACTGATAAAGGAAGGGTTGTTGTATGTCTTTCGGGCTGTGTGGCCATGTTCCAGAAGCATTCTCTCCTGACGTTTCTCCCACATCTATGGCAGGCATCCTCAGAAGTTCTGAGGTCTGTTGGAAAACTGATAAAGGAAGGGTTGTTGTATGTCTTTCGGGCCGTGTGGCCATGTTCCAGAAGCATTCTCTCCTGACGTTTCGCCCACATCTATGGCAGGCACCCTCAGAGGTTGTGAGGTCTGTTGGAAAACTGATAAAGGAAGGGTTGTTGTATGTCTTTCGGGCTGTGTGGCCATGTTCCAGAAGCATTCTCTCCTGACGTTTCTCCCACATCTATGGCAGGCATCCTCAGAAGTTCTGAGGTCTGTTGGAAAACTGATAAAGGAAGGGTTGTTGTATGTCTTTCGGGCCGTGTGGCCATGTTCCAGAAGCATTCTCTCCTGACGTTTCTCCCACATCTATGGCAGGCACCCTCAGAAGTTCTGAGGTCTGTTGGAAAACTGATAAAGGAAGGGTTGTTGTATGTCTTTCGGGCTGTGTGGCCATGTTCCAGAAGCATTCTCTCCTGACGTTTCGCCCACATCTATGGCAGGCACCCTCAGAGGTTGTGAGGTCTGTTGGAAAACTAAAAAGGAAGGGTTGTTGTATGTCTTTCGGGCTGTGTGGCCATGTTCCAGAAGCATTCTCTCCTGACGTTTCTCCCACATCTATGGCAGGCATCCTCAGAAGTTCTGAGGTCTGTTGGAAAACTGATAAAGGAAGGGTTGTTGTATGTCTTTCGGGCCGTGTGGCCATGTTCCAGAAGCATTCTCTCCTGACGTTTCGCCCACATCTATGGCAGGCATCCTCAGAAGTTGTGAGGTCTGTTGGAAAACTGATAAAGGAAGGGTTGTTGTATGTCTTTCGGGCCGTGTGGCCATGTTCCAGAAGCATTCTCTCCTGACGTTTCGCCCACATCTATGGCAGGCATCCTCAAGAGTTGTGAGGTCTGTTGGAAAACTGATAAAGGAAGGGTTGTTGTATGTCTTTCGGGCCGTGTGGCCATGTTCCAGAAGCATTCTCTCCTGACGTTTCGCCCACATCTATGGCAGGCATCCTCAGAAGTTCTGAGGTCTGTTGGAAAACTGATAAAGGAAGGGTTGTTGTATGTCTTTCGGGCCGTGTGGCCATGTTCCAGAAGCATTCTCTCCTGACGTTTCTCCCACATCTATGGCAGGCACCCTCAGAAGTTCTGAGGTCTGTTGGAAAACTGATAAAGGAAGGGTTGTTGTATGTCTTTCGGGCTGTGTGGCCATGTTCCAGAAGCATTCTCTCCTGACGTTTCTCCCACATCTATGGCAGGCATCCTCAAGAGTTGTGAGGTCTGTTGGAAAACTGATAAAGGAAGGGTTGTTGTATGTCTTTCGGGCTGTGTGGCCATGTTCCAGAAGCATTCTCTCCTGACGTTTCTCCCACATCTATGGCAGGCATCCTCAAGAGTTCTGAGGTCTGTTGGAAAACTGATAAAGGAAGGGTTGTTGTATGTCTTTCGGGCTGTGTGGCCATGTTCCAGAAGCATTCTCTCCTGACGTTTCTCCCACATCTATGGCAGGCACCCTCAGAAGTTCTGAGGTCTGTTGGAAAACTGATAAAGGAAGGGTTGTTGTATGTCTTTCGGGCTGTGTGGCCATGTTCCAGAAGCATTCTCTCCTGACGTTTCTCCCACATCTATGGCAGGCATCCTCAGAGGTTGTGAGGTCTGTTGGAAAACTAATAAAGGAAGGGTTGTTGTATGTCTTTCGGGCTGTGTGGCCATGTTCCAGAAGCATTCTCTCCTGACGTTTCGCCCACATCTATGGCAGGCACCCTCAGAAGTTGTGAGGTCTGTTGGAAAACTAATAAAGGAAGGGTTGTTGTATGTCTTTCGGGCCGTGTGGCCGTGTTCCAGAAGCATTCTCTCCTGACGTTTCGCCCACATCTACGGCAGGCATCCTCAGAAGTTCTGAGGTCTGTTGGAAAACTGATAAAGGAAGGGTTGTTGTATGTCTTTCGGGCCGTGTGGCCATGTTCCAGAAGCATTCTCTCCTGACGTTTCTCCCACATCTATGGCAGGCATCCTCAGAGGTTGTGAGGTCTGTTGGAAAACTAATAAAGGAAGGGTTGTTGTATGTCTTTCGGGCCGTGTGGCCGTGTTCCAGAAGCATTCTCTCCTGACGTTTCTCCCACATCTATGGCAGGCACCCTCAGAGGTTGTGAGGTCTGTTGGAAAACTAATAAAGGAAGGGTTGTTGTATGTCTTTCGGGCCGTGTGGCCGTGTTCCAGAAGCATTCTCTCCTGACGTTTCTCCCACATCTATGGCAGGCACCCTCAGAGGTTGTGAGGTCTGTTGGAAAACTAATAAAGGAAGGGTTGTTGTATGTCTTTCGGGCCGTGTGGCCGTGTTCCAGAAGCATTCTCTCCTGACGTTTCTCCCACATCTATGGCAGGCATCCTCAGAGGTTGTGAGGTCTGTTGGAAAACTAATAAAGGAAGGGTTGTTGTATGTCTTTCGGGCCGTGTGGCCGTGTTCCAGAAGCATTCTCTCCTGACGTTTCTCCCACATCTATGGCAGGCACCCTCAGAGGTTGTGAGGTCTGTTGGAAAACTAATAAAGGAAGGGTTGTTGTATGTCTTTCGGGCCGTGTGGCCATGTTCCAGAAGCATTCTCTCCTGACGTTTCGCCCACATCTACGGCAGGCACCCTCAGAGGTTGTGTGGTCTGTTGGAAAACTGATAAAGGAAGGGTTGTTGTATGTCTTTCGGGCCGTGTGGCCGTGTTCCAGAAGCATTCTCTCCTGACGTTTCGCCCACATCTACGGCAGGCATCCTCAGAAGTTGTGAGGTCTGTTGGAAAACTGATAAAGGAAGGGTTGTTGTATGTCTTTCGGGCCGTGTGGCCGTGTTCCAGAAGCATTCTCTCCTGACGTTTCGCCCACATCTATGGCAGGCGTCCTCAGAGGTTGTGAGGTCTGTTGGAAAACTAATAAAGGAAGGGTTGTTGTATGTCTTTCGGGCTGTGTGGCCATGTTCCAGAAGCATTCTCTCCTGACGTTTCGCCCACATCTATGGCAGGCATCCTCAGAGGTTGTGAGGTCTGTTGGAAAACTGATAAAGGAAGGGTTGTTGTATGTCTTTCGGGCCGTGTGGCCATGTTCCAGAAGCATTCTCTCCTGACGTTTCGCCCACATCTATGGCAGGCATCCTCAGAGGTTGTGAGGTCTGTTGGAAAACTAATAAAGGAAGGGTTGTTGTATGTCTTTCGGGCCGTGTGGCCATGTTCCAGAAGCATTCTCTCCTGACGTTTCGCCCACATCTACGGCAGGCATCCTCAGAAGTTGTGAGGTCTGTTGGAAAACTGATAAAGGAAGGGTTGTTGTATGTCTTTCGGGCCGTGTGGCCATGTTCCAGAAGCATTCTCTCCTGACGTTTCGCCCACATCTACGGCAGGCACCCTCAGAGGTTGTGTGGTCTGTTGGAAAACTGATAAAGGAAGGGTTGTTGTATGTCTTTCGGGCCGTGTGGCCGTGTTCCAGAAGCATTCTCTCCTGACGTTTCGCCCACATCTACGGCAGGCACCCTCAGAGGTTGTGTGGTCTGTTGGAAAACTGATAAAGGAAGGGTTGTTGTATGTCTTTCGGGCTGTGTGGCCATGTTCCAGAAGCATTCTCTCCTGACGTTTCGCCCACATCTACGGCAGGCACCCTCAGAGGTTGTGTGGTCTGTTGGAAAACTGATAAAGGAAGGGTTGTTGTATGTCTTTTGGGCCGTGTGGCCATGTTCCAGAAGCATTCTCTCCTGACGTTTCGCCCACATCTATGGCAGGCGTCCTCAGAGGTTGTGAGGTCTGTTGGAAAACTGATAAAGGAAGGGTTGTTGTATGTCTTTCGGGCTGTGTGGCCATGTTCCAGAAGCATTCTCTCCTGACGTTTCTCCCACATCTATGGCAGGCACCCTCAGAAGTTCTGAGGTCTGTTGGAAAACTAATAAAGGAAGGGTTGTTGTATGTCTTTCGGGCTGTGTGGCCATGTTCCAGAAGCATTCTCTCCTGACGTTTCTCCCACATCTATGGCAGGCACCCTCAGAAGTTCTGAGGTCTGTTGGAAAACTAATAAAGGAAGGGTTGTTGTATGTCTTTCGGGCTGTGTGGCCATGTTCCAGAAGCATTCTCTCCTGACGTTTCGCCCACATCTATGGCAGGCATCCTCAGAAGTTGTGAGGTCTGTTGGAAAACTGATAAAGGAAGGGTTGTTGTATGTCTTTCGGGCCGTGTGGCCATGTTCCAGAAGCATTCTCTCCTGACGTTTCGCCCACATCTACGGCAGGCATCCTCAGAGGTTGTGAGGTCTGTTGGAAAACTGATAAAGGAAGGGTTGTTGTATGTCTTTCGGGCCGTGTGGCCATGTTCCAGAAGCATTCTCTCCTGACGTTTCGCCCACATCTATGGCAGGCATCCTCAAGAGTTCTGAGGTCTGTTGGAAAACTAATAAAGGAAGGGTTGTTGTATGTCTTTCGGGCCGTGTGGCCATGTTCCAGAAGCATTCTCTCCTGACGTTTCGCCCACATCTACGGCAGGCATCCTCAGAGGTTGTGAGGTCTGTTGGAAAACTGATAAAGGAAGGGTTGTTGTATGTCTTTCGGGCCGTGTGGCCATGTTCCAGAAGCATTCTCTCCTGACGTTTCGCCCACATCTATGGCAGGCATCCTCAAGAGTTGTGAGGTCTGTTGGAAAACTAATAAAGGAAGGGTTGTTGTATGTCTTTCGGGCCGTGTGGCCATGTTCCAGAAGCATTCTCTCCTGACGTTTCGCCCACATCTATGGCAGGCATCCTCAGAGGTTGTGAGGTCTGTTGGAAAACTGATAAAGGAAGGGTTGTTGTATGTCTTTCGGGCCGTGTGGCCATGTTCCAGAAGCATTCTCTCCTGACGTTTCGCCCACATCTATGGCAGGCATCCTCAGAAGTTGTGAGGTCTGTTGGAAAACTGATAAAGGAAGGGTTGTTGTATGTCTTTCGGGCCGTGTGGCCATGTTCCAGAAGCATTCTCTCCTGACGTTTCGCCCACATCTATGGCAGGCATCCTCAGAAGTTGTGAGGTCTGTTGGAAAACTGATAAAGGAAGGGTTGTTGTATGTCTTTCGGGCCGTGTGGCCATGTTCCAGAAGCATTCTCTCCTGACGTTTCGCCCACATCTATGGCAGGCATCCTCAGAGGTTGTGAGGTCTGTTGGAAAACTGATAAAGGAAGGGTTGTTGTATGTCTTTCGGGCCGTGTGGCCATGTTCCAGAAGCATTCTCTCCTGACGTTTCGCCCACATCTATGGCAGGCATCCTCAGAAGTTGTGAGGTCTGTTGGAAAACTGATAAAGGAAGGGTTGTTGTATGTCTTTCGGGCCGTGTGGCCATGTTCCAGAAGCATTCTCTCCTGACGTTTCGCCCACATCTATGGCAGGCATCCTCAGAAGTTGTGAGGTCTGTTGGAAAACTGATAAAGGAAGGGTTGTTGTATGTCTTTCGGGCCGTGTGGCCATGTTCCAGAAGCATTCTCTCCTGACGTTTCGCCCACATCTATGGCAGGCATCCTCAGAAGTTGTGAGGTCTGTTGGAAAACTGATAAAGGAAGGGTTGTTGTATGTCTTTCGGGCCGTGTGGCCATGTTCCAGAAGCATTCTCTCCTGACGTTTCGCCCACATCTATGGCAGGCATCCTCAGAGGTTGTGAGGTCTGTTGGAAAACTGATAAAGGAAGGGTTGTTGTATGTCTTTCGGGCCGTGTGGCCATGTTCCAGAAGCATTCTCTCCTGACGTTTCGCCCACATCTATGGCAGGCATCCTCAGAAGTTGTGAGGTCTGTTGGAAAACTGATAAAGGAAGGGTTGTTGTATGTCTTTCGGGCCGTGTGGCCATGTTCCAGAAGCATTCTCTCCTGACGTTTCGCCCACATCTATGGCAGGCATCCTCAGAAGTTGTGAGGTCTGTTGGAAAACTGATAAAGGAAGGGTTGTTGTATGTCTTTCGGGCCGTGTGGCCATGTTCCAGAAGCATTCTCTCCTGACGTTTCGCCCACATCTATGGCAGGCATCCTCAGAAGTTGTGAGGTCTGTTGGAAAACTGATAAAGGAAGGGTTGTTGTATGTCTTTCGGGCCGTGTGGCCATGTTCCAGAAGCATTCTCTCCTGACGTTTCGCCCACATCTATGGCAGGCATCCTCAGAGGTTGTGAGGTCTGTTGGAAAACTGATAAAGGAAGGGTTGTTGTATGTCTTTCGGGCCGTGTGGCCATGTTCCAGAAGCATTCTCTCCTGACGTTTCGCCCACATCTATGGCAGGCATCCTCAGAAGTTGTGAGGTCTGTTGGAAAACTGATAAAGGAAGGGTTGTTGTATGTCTTTCGGGCCGTGTGGCCATGTTCCAGAAGCATTCTCTCCTGACGTTTCGCCCACATCTATGGCAGGCATCCTCAGAAGTTGTGAGGTCTGTTGGAAAACTGATAAAGGAAGGGTTGTTGTATGTCTTTCGGGCCGTGTGGCCATGTTCCAGAAGCATTCTCTCCTGACGTTTCGCCCACATCTATGGCAGGCATCCTCAGAAGTTGTGAGGTCTGTTGGAAAACTGATAAAGGAAGGGTTGTTGTATGTCTTTCGGGCCGTGTGGCCATGTTCCAGAAGCATTCTCTCCTGACGTTTCGCCCACATCTATGGCAGGCATCCTCAGAGGTTGTGAGGTCTGTTGGAAAACTGATAAAGGAAGGGTTGTTGTATGTCTTTCGGGCCGTGTGGCCATGTTCCAGAAGCATTCTCTCCTGACGTTTCGCCCACATCTATGGCAGGCATCCTCAGAGGTTGTGAGGTCTGTTGGAAAACTGATAAAGGAAGGGTTGTTGTATGTCTTTCGGGCCGTGTGGCCATGTTCCAGAAGCATTCTCTCCTGACGTTTCGCCCACATCTATGGCAGGCATCCTCAGAAGTTGTGAGGTCTGTTGGAAAACTGATAAAGGAAGGGTTGTTGTATGTCTTTCGGGCCGTGTGGCCATGTTCCAGAAGCATTCTCTCCTGACGTTTCGCCCACATCTATGGCAGGCATCCTCAGAGGTTGTGAGGTCTGTTGGAAAACTGATAAAGGAAGGGTTGTTGTATGTCTTTCGGGCCGTGTGGCCATGTTCCAGAAGCATTCTCTCCTGACGTTTCGCCCACATCTATGGCAGGCATCCTCAGAGGTTGTGAGGTCTGTTGGAAAACTGATAAAGGAAGGGTTGTTGTATGTCTTTCGGGCCGTGTGGCCATGTTCCAGAAGCATTCTCTCCTGACGTTTCGCCCACATCTATGGCAGGCATCCTCAGAAGTTGTGAGGTCTGTTGGAAAACTGATAAAGGAAGGGTTGTTGTATGTCTTTCGGGCCGTGTGGCCATGTTCCAGAAGCATTCTCTCCTGACGTTTCGCCCACATCTATGGCAGGCATCCTCAAGAGTTGTGAGGTCTGTTGGAAAACTGATAAAGGAAGGGTTGTTGTATGTCTTTCGGGCCGTGTGGCCATGTTCCAGAAGCATTCTCTCCTGACGTTTCTCCCACATCTATGGCAGGCATCCTCAAGAGTTGTGAGGTCTGTTGGAAAACTGATAAAGGAAGGGTTGTTGTATGTCTTTCGGGCTGTGTGGCCATGTTCCAGAAGCATTCTCTCCTGACGTTTCTCCCACATCTATGGCAGGCATCCTCAGAAGTTCTGAGGTCTGTTGGAAAACTGATAAAGGAAGGGTTGTTGTATGTCTTTCGGGCCGTGTGGCCATGTTCCAGAAGCATTCTCTCCTGACGTTTCGCCCACATCTATGGCAGGCACCCTCAGAGGTTGTGAGGTCTGTTGGAAAACTGATAAAGGAAGGGTTGTTGTATGTCTTTCGGGCTGTGTGGCCATGTTCCAGAAGCATTCTCTCCTGACGTTTCTCCCACATCTATGGCAGGCATCCTCAGAAGTTCTGAGGTCTGTTGGAAAACTGATAAAGGAAGGGTTGTTGTATGTCTTTCGGGCCGTGTGGCCATGTTCCAGAAGCATTCTCTCCTGACGTTTCGCCCACATCTATGGCAGGCACCCTCAGAAGTTCTGAGGTCTGTTGGAAAACTGATAAAGGAAGGGTTGTTGTATGTCTTTCGGGCCGTGTGGCCATGTTCCAGAAGCATTCTCTCCTGACGTTTCGCCCACATCTATGGCAGGCACCCTCAGAGGTTGTGAGGTCTGTTGGAAAACTGATAAAGGAAGGGTTGTTGTATGTCTTTCGGGCTGTGTGGCCATGTTCCAGAAGCATTCTCTCCTGACGTTTCTCCCACATCTATGGCAGGCATCCTCAGAAGTTCTGAGGTCTGTTGGAAAACTGATAAAGGAAGGGTTGTTGTATGTCTTTCGGGCCGTGTGGCCATGTTCCAGAAGCATTCTCTCCTGACGTTTCGCCCACATCTATGGCAGGCACCCTCAGAGGTTGTGAGGTCTGTTGGAAAACTGATAAAGGAAGGGTTGTTGTATGTCTTTCGGGCTGTGTGGCCATGTTCCAGAAGCATTCTCTCCTGACGTTTCTCCCACATGTATGGCAGGCATCCTCAGAAGTTCTGAGGTCTGTTGGAAAACTGATAAAGGAAGGGTTGTTGTATGTCTTTCGGGCCGTGTGGCCATGTTCCAGAAGCATTCTCTCCTGACGTTTCTCCCACATCTATGGCAGGCACCCTCAGAAGTTCTGAGGTCTGTTGGAAAACTGATAAAGGAAGGGTTGTTGTATGTCTTTCGGGCCGTGTGGCCATGTTCCAGAAGCATTCTCTCCTGACGTTTCGCCCACATCTATGGCAGGCACCCTCAGAGGTTGTGAGGTCTGTTGGAAAACTGATAAAGGAAGGGTTGTTGTATGTCTTTCGGGCTGTGTGGCCATGTTCCAGAAGCATTCTCTCCTGACGTTTCTCCCACATCTATGGCAGGCATCCTCAGAAGTTCTGAGGTCTGTTGGAAAACTGATAAAGGAAGGGTTGTTGTATGTCTTTCGGGCCGTGTGGCCATGTTCCAGAAGCATTCTCTCCTGACGTTTCTCCCACATCTATGGCAGGCACCCTCAGAAGTTCTGAGGTCTGTTGGAAAACTGATAAAGGAAGGGTTGTTGTATGTCTTTCGGGCCGTGTGGCCATGTTCCAGAAGCATTCTCTCCTGACGTTTCTCCCACATCTATGGCAGGCACCCTCAGAAGTTCTGAGGTCTGTTGGAAAACTGATAAAGGAAGGGTTGTTGTATGTCTTTCGGGCCGTGTGGCCATGTTCCAGAAGCATTCTCTCCTGACGTTTCGCCCACATCTATGGCAGGCACCCTCAGAGGTTGTGAGGTCTGTTGGAAAACTGATAAAGGAAGGGTTGTTGTATGTCTTTCGGGCTGTGTGGCCATGTTCCAGAAGCATTCTCTCCTGACGTTTCTCCCACATCTATGGCAGGCATCCTCAGAAGTTCTGAGGTCTGTTGGAAAACTGATAAAGGAAGGGTTGTTGTATGTCTTTCGGGCTGTGTGGCCATGTTCCAGAAGCATTCTCTCCTGACGTTTCTCCCACATCTATGGCAGGCACCCTCAGAAGTTGTGTGGTCTGTTGGAAAACTGATAAAGGAAGGGTTGTTGTATGTCTTTCGGGCCGTGTGGCCATGTTCCAGAAGCATTCTCTCCTGACGTTTCTCCCACATCTATGGCAGGCACCCTCAGAAGTTCTGAGGTCTGTTGGAAAACTGATAAAGGAAGGGTTGTTGTATGTCTTTCGGGCTGTGTGGCCATGTTCCAGAAGCATTCTCTCCTGACGTTTCTCCCACATCTATGGCAGGCACCCTCAGAAGTTCTGAGGTCTGTTGGAAAACTGATAAAGGAAGGGTTGTTGTATGTCTTTCGGGCTGTGTGGCCATGTTCCAGAAGCATTCTCTCCTGACGTTTCGCCCACATCTATGGCAGGCACCCTCAGAGGTTGTGAGGTCTGTTGGAAAACTAAAAAGGAAGGGTTGTTGTATGTCTTTCGGGCTGTGTGGCCATGTTCCAGAAGCATTCTCTCCTGACGTTTCTCCCACATCTATGGCAGGCATCCTCAGAAGTTCTGAGGTCTGTTGGAAAACTGATAAAGGAAGGGTTGTTGTATGTCTTTCGGGCCGTGTGGCCATGTTCCAGAAGCATTCTCTCCTGACGTTTCGCCCACATCTATGGCAGGCATCCTCAGAAGTTGTGAGGTCTGTTGGAAAACTGATAAAGGAAGGGTTGTTGTATGTCTTTCGGGCCGTGTGGCCATGTTCCAGAAGCATTCTCTCCTGACGTTTCGCCCACATCTATGGCAGGCATCCTCAAGAGTTGTGAGGTCTGTTGGAAAACTGATAAAGGAAGGGTTGTTGTATGTCTTTCGGGCTGTGTGGCCATGTTCCAGAAGCATTCTCTCCTGACGTTTCGCCCACATCTATGGCAGGCATCCTCAAGAGTTGTGAGGTCTGTTGGAAAACTGATAAAGGAAGGGTTGTTGTATGTCTTTCGGGCTGTGTGGCCATGTTCCAGAAGCATTCTCTCCTGACGTTTCTCCCACATCTATGGCAGGCATCCTCAGAAGTTCTGAGGTCTGTTGGAAAACTGATAAAGGAAGGGTTGTTGTATGTCTTTCAGGCTGTGTGGCCATGTTCCAGAAGCATTCTCTCCTGACGTTTCTCCCACATCTATGGCAGGCATCCTCAGAAGTTCTGAGGTCTGTTGGAAAACTGATAAAGGAAGGGTTGTTGTATGTCTTTCGGGCTGTGTGGCCATGTTCCAGAAGCATTCTCTCCTGACGTTTCTCCCACATCTATGGCAGGCATCCTCAAGAGTTCTGAGGTCTGTTGGAAAACTGATAAAGGAAGGGTTGTTGTATGTCTTTCGGGCTGTGTGGCCATGTTCCAGAAGCATTCTCTCCTGACGTTTCTCCCACATCTATGGCAGGCACCCTCAGAAGTTCTGAGGTCTGTTGGAAAACTGATAAAGGAAGGGTTGTTGTATGTCTTTCGGGCTGTGTGGCCATGTTCCAGAAGCATTCTCTCCTGACGTTTCTCCCACATCTATGGCAGGCATCCTCAGAGGTTGTGAGGTCTGTTGGAAAACTAATAAAGGAAGGGTTGTTGTATGTCTTTCGGGCTGTGTGGCCATGTTCCAGAAGCATTCTCTCCTGACGTTTCGCCCACATCTACGGCAGGCATCCTCAGAAGTTGTGAGGTCTGTTGGAAAACTAATAAAGGAAGGGTTGTTGTATGTCTTTCGGGCCCTGTGGCCATGTTCCAGAAGCATTCTCTCCTGACGTTTCGCCCACATCTATGGCAGGCACCCTCAGAAGTTGTGAGGTCTGTTGGAAAACTAATAAAGGAAGGGTTGTTGTATGTCTTTCGGGCCGTGTGGCCGTGTTCCAGAAGCATTCTCTCCTGACGTTTCGCCCACATCTACGGCAGGCATCCTCAGAGGTTGTGAGGTCTGTTGGAAAACTGATAAAGGAAGGGTTGTTGTATGTCTTTCGGGCCGTGTGGCCATGTTCCAGAAGCATTCTCTCCTGACGTTTCTCCCACATCTATGGCAGGCATCCTCAGAGGTTGTGAGGTCTGTTGGAAAACTAATAAAGGAAGGGTTGTTGTATGTCTTTCGGGCCGTGTGGCCGTGTTCCAGAAGCATTCTCTCCTGACGTTTCTCCCACATCTATGGCAGGCACCCTCAGAGGTTGTGAGGTCTGTTGGAAAACTAATAAAGGAAGGGTTGTTGTATGTCTTTCGGGCCGTGTGGCCGTGTTCCAGAAGCATTCTCTCCTGACGTTTCTCCCACATCTATGGCAGGCACCCTCAGAGGTTGTGAGGTCTGTTGGAAAACTAATAAAGGAAGGGTTGTTGTATGTCTTTCGGGCCGTGTGGCCGTGTTCCAGAAGCATTCTCTCCTGACGTTTCTCCCACATCTATGGCAGGCACCCTCAGAGGTTGTGAGGTCTGTTGGAAAACTGATAAAGGAAGGGTTGTTGTATGTCTTTCGGGCCGTGTGGCCATGTTCCAGAAGCATTCTCTCCTGACGTTTCTCCCACATCTATGGCAGGCACCCTCAGAGGTTGTGAGGTCTGTTGGAAAACTGATAAAGGAAGGGTTGTTGTATGTCTTTCGGGCCGTGTGGCCGTGTTCCAGAAGCATTCTCTCCTGACGTTTCGCCCACATCTATGGCAGGCACCCTCAGAAGTTGTGAGGTCTGTTGGAAAACTAATAAAGGAAGGGTTGTTGTATGTCTTTCGGGCCGTGTGGCCATGTTCCAGAAGCATTCTCTCCTGACGTTTCTCCCACATCTATGGCAGGCATCCTCAGAGGTTGTGAGGTCTGTTGGAAAACTAATAAAGGAAGGGTTGTTGTATGTCTTTCGGGCCGTGTGGCCGTGTTCCAGAAGCATTCTCTCCTGACGTTTCTCCCACATCTATGGCAGGCACCCTCAGAGGTTGTGAGGTCTGTTGGAAAACTGATAAAGGAAGGGTTGTTGTATGTCTTTCGGGCCGTGTGGCCATGTTCCAGAAGCATTCTCTCCTGACGTTTCGCCCACATCTATGGCAGGCACCCTCAGAAGTTGTGAGGTCTGTTGGAAAACTGATAAAGGAAGGGTTGTTGTATGTCTTTCGGGCCGTGTGGCCATGTTCCAGAAGCATTCTCTCCTGACGTTTCGCCCACATCTATGGCAGGCATCCTCAGAGGTTGTGTGGTCTGTTGGAAAACTGATAAAGGAAGGGTTGTTGTATGTCTTTCGGGCCGTGTGGCCATGTTCCAGAAGCATTCTCTCCTGACGTTTCGCCCACATCTACGGCAGGCATCCTCAGAGGTTGTGAGGTCTGTTGGAAAACTAATAAAGGAAGGGTTGTTGTATGTCTTTCGGGCCGTGTGGCCATGTTCCAGAAGCATTCTCTCCTGACGTTTCGCCCACATCTACGGCAGGCATCCTCAGAGGTTGTGTGGTCTGTTGGAAAACTGATAAAGGAAGGGTTGTTGTATGTCTTTCGGGCCGTGTGGCCATGTTCCAGAAGCATTCTCTCCTGACGTTTCGCCCACATCTATGGCAGGCATCCTCAGAGGTTGTGTGGTCTGTTGGAAAACTGATAAAGGAAGGGTTGTTGTATGTCTTTCGGGCCGTGTGGCCATGTTCCAGAAGCATTCTCTCCTGACGTTTCGCCCACATCTACGGCAGGCATCCTCAGAGGTTGTGAGGTCTGTTGGAAAACTGATAAAGGAAGGGTTGTTGTATGTCTTTCGGGCCGTGTGGCCATGTTCCAGAAGCATTCTCTCCTGACGTTTCGCCCACATCTATGGCAGGCATCCTCAGAGGTTGTGTGGTCTGTTGGAAAACTGATAAAGGAAGGGTTGTTGTATGTCTTTCGGGCCGTGTGGCCATGTTCCAGAAGCATTCTCTCCTGACGTTTCGCCCACATCTACGGCAGGCACCCTCAGAGGTTGTGTGGTCTGTTGGAAAACTAATAAAGGAAGGGTTGTTGTATGTCTTTCGGGCCGTGTGGCCATGTTCCAGAAGCATTCTCTCCTGACGTTTCGCCCACATCTACGGCAGGCACCCTCAGAGGTTGTGAGGTCTGTTGGAAAACTAATAAAGGAAGGGTTGTTGTATGTCTTTCGGGCCGTGTGGCCATGTT
This sequence comes from Anolis carolinensis, assembly GCF_035594765.1. NCBI lineage: Eukaryota > Metazoa > Chordata > Lepidosauria > Squamata > Anolidae > Anolis > Anolis carolinensis. Next base: position 201,768,279 of record NC_085845.1, on the reverse strand, counting down.
CCAGAAGCATTCTCTCCTGACGTTTCGCCCACATCTACGGCAGGCATCCTCAGAGGTTGTGAGGTCTGTTGGAAAACTAATAAAGGAAGGGTTGTTGTATGTCTTTCGGGCCGTGTGGCCATGTTCCAGAAGCATTCTCTCCTGACGTTTCGCCCACATCTACGGCAGGCACCCTCAGAGGTTGTGAGGTCTGTTGGAAAACTAATAAAGGAAGGGTTGTTGTATGTCTTTCGGGCCGTGTGGCCGTGTTCCAGAAGCATTCTCTCCTGACGTTTCGCCCACATCTATGGCAGGCATCCTCAGAGGTTGTGTGGTCTGTTGGAAAACTAATAAAGGAAGGGTTGTTGTATGTCTTTCGGGCTGTGTGGCCATGTTCCAGAAGCATTCTCTCCTGACGTTTCTCCCACATCTATGGCAGGCACCCTCAGAAGTTCTGAGGTCTGTTGGAAAACTGATAAAGGAAGGGTTGTTGTATGTCTTTCGGGCTGTGTGGCCATGTTCCAGAAGCATTCTCTCCTGACGTTTCGCCCACATCTATGGCAGGCACCCTCAGAGGTTGTGAGGTCTGTTGGAAAACTAAAAAGGAAGGGTTGTTGTATGTCTTTCGGGCCGTGTGGCCATGTTCCAGAAGCATTCTCTCCTGACGTTTCGCCCACATCTATGGCAGGCATCCTCAGAAGTTGTGAGGTCTGTTGGAAAACTGATAAAGGAAGGGTTGTTGTATGTCTTTCGGGCCGTGTGGCCATGTTCCAGAAGCATTCTCTCCTGACGTTTCGCCCACATCTACGGCAGGCATCCTCAGAGGTTGTGAGGTCTGTTGGAAAACTGATAAAGGAAGGGTTGTTGTATGTCTTTCGGGCCGTGTGGCCATGTTCCAGAAGCATTCTCTCCTGACGTTTCGCCCACATCTATGGCAGGCATCCTCAAGAGTTGTGAGGTCTGTTGGAAAACTAATAAAGGAAGGGTTGTTGTATGTCTTTCGGGCCGTGTGGCCATGTTCCAGAAGCATTCTCTCCTGACGTTTCGCCCACATCTACGGCAGGCATCCTCAGAGGTTGTGAGGTCTGTTGGAAAACTGATAAAGGAAGGGTTGTTGTATGTCTTTCGGGCCGTGTGGCCATGTTCCAGAAGCATTCTCTCCTGACGTTTCGCCCACATCTATGGCAGGCATCCTCAAGAGTTGTGAGGTCTGTTGGAAAACTAATAAAGGAAGGGTTGTTGTATGTCTTTCGGGCCGTGTGGCCATGTTCCAGAAGCATTCTCTCCTGACGTTTCGCCCACATCTATGGCAGGCATCCTCAAGAGTTGTGAGGTCTGTTGGAAAACTAATAAAGGAAGGGTTGTTGTATGTCTTTCGGGCCGTGTGGCCATGTTACAGAAGCATTCTCTCCTGACGTTTCGCCCACATCTATGGCAAGCATCCTCAAGAGTTGTGAGGTCTGTTGGAAAACTAATAAAGGAAGGGTTGTTGTATGTCTTTCGGGCCGTGTGGCCATGTTCCAGAAGCATTCTCTCCTGACGTTTCGCCCACATCTATGGCAGGCATCCTCAGAAGTTGTGAGGTCTGTTGGAAAACTGATAAAGGAAGGGTTGTTGTATGTCTTTCGGGCCGTGTGGCCATGTTCCAGAAGCATTCTCTCCTGACGTTTCGCCCACATCTATGGCAGGCATCCTCAAGAGTTGTGAGGTCTGTTGGAAAACTAATAAAGGAAGGGTTGTTGTATGTCTTTCGGGCCGTGTGGCCATGTTCCAGAAGCATTCTCTCCTGACGTTTCGCCCACATCTATGGCAAGCATCCTCAAGAGTTGTGAGGTCTGTTGGAAAACTAATAAAGGAAGGGTTGTTGTATGTCTTTCGGGCCGTGTGGCCATGTTCCAGAAGCATTCTCTCCTGACGTTTCGCCCACATCTATGGCAGGCATCCTCAGAAGTTGTGAGGTCTGTTGGAAAACTGATAAAGGAAGGGTTGTTGTATGTCTTTCGGGCCGTGTGGCCATGTTCCAGAAGCATTCTCTCCTGACGTTTCGCCCACATCTATGGCAGGCACCCTCAGAGGTTGTGTGGTCTGTTGGAAAACTGATAAAGGAAGGGTTGTTGTATGTCTTTCGGGCCATGTGGCCGTGTTCCAGAAGCATTCTCTCCTGACGTTTCTCCCACATCTATGGCAGGCATCCTCAAGAGTTGTGAGGTCTGTTGGAAAACTGATAAAGGAAGGGTTGTTGTATGTCTTTCGGGCCGTGTGGCCATGTTCCAGAAGCATTCTCTCCTGACGTTTCTCCCACATCTATGGCAGGCATCCTCAAGAGTTGTGAGGTCTGTTGGAAAACTGATAAAGGAAGGGTTGTTGTATGTCTTTCGGGCTGTGTGGCCATGTTCCAGAAGCATTCTCTCCTGACGTTTCTCCCACATCTATGGCAGGCATCCTCAGAAGTTCTGAGGTCTGTTGGAAAACTGATAAAGGAAGGGTTGTTGTATGTCTTTCGGGCCGTGTGGCCATGTTCCAGAAGCATTCTCTCCTGACGTTTCTCCCACATCTATGGCAGGCACCCTCAGAAGTTCTGAGGTCTGTTGGAAAACTGATAAAGGAAGGGTTGTTGTATGTCTTTCGGGCTGTGTGGCCATGTTCCAGAAGCATTCTCTCCTGACGTTTCTCCCACATCTATGGCAGGCACCCTCAGAAGTTCTGAGGTCTGTTGGAAAACTGATAAAGGAAGGGTTGTTGTATGTCTTTCGGGCTGTGTGGCCATGTTCCAGAAGCATTCTCTCCTGACGTTTCGCCCACATCTATGGCAGGCATCCTCAGAAGTTGTGAGGTCTGTTGGAAAACTGATAAAGGAAGGGTTGTTGTATGTCTTTCGGGCTGTGTGGCCATGTTCCAGAAGCATTCTCTCCTGACGTTTCTCCCACATCTATGGCAGGCACCCTCAGAAGTTGTGAGGTCTGTTGGAAAACTGATAAAGGAAGGGTTGTTGTATGTCTTTCGGGCTGTGTGGCCATGTTCCAGAAGCATTCTCTCCTGACGTTTCGCCCACATCTATGGCAGGCATCCTCAGAAGTTGTGAGGTCTGTTGGAAAACTGATAAAGGAAGGGTTGTTGTATGTCTTTCGGGCTGTGTGGCCATGTTCCAGAAGCATTCTCTCCTGACGTTTCGCCCACATCTATGGCAGGCATCCTCAGAAGTTGTGAGGTCTGTTGGAAAACTGATAAAGGAAGGGTTGTTGTATGTCTTTCGGGCTGTGTGGCCATGTTCCAGAAGCATTCTCTCCTGACGTTTCTCCCACATCTATGGCAGGCACCCTCAGAAGTTCTGAGGTCTGTTGGAAAACTGATAAAGGAAGGGTTGTTGTATGTCTTTCGGGCTGTGTGGCCATGTTCCAGAAGCATTCTCTCCTGACGTTTCGCCCACATCTATGGCAGGCATCCTCAGAAGTTGTGAGGTCTGTTGGAAAACTGATAAAGGAAGGGTTGTTGTATGTCTTTCGGGCTGTGTGGCCATGTTCCAGAAGCATTCTCTCCTGACGTTTCGCCCACATCTATGGCAGGCATCCTCAGAAGTTGTGAGGTCTGTTGGAAAACTGATAAAGGAAGGGTTGTTGTATGTCTTTCGGGCTGTGTGGCCATGTTCCAGAAGCATTCTCTCCTGACGTTTCGCCCACATCTATGGCAGGCATCCTCAGAAGTTGTGAGGTCTGTTGGAAAACTGATAAAGGAAGGGTTGTTGTATGTCTTTCGGGCTGTGTGGCCATGTTCCAGAAGCATTCTCTCCTGACGTTTCTCCCACATCTATGGCAGGCACCCTCAGAAGTTCTGAGGTCTGTTGGAAAACTAATAAAGGAAGGGTTGTTGTATGTCTTTCGGGCTGTGTGGCCATGTTCCAGAAGCATTCTCTCCTGACGTTTCGCCCACATCTATGGCAGGCATCCTCAGAAGTTGTGAGGTCTGTTGGAAAACTGATAAAGGAAGGGTTGTTGTATGTCTTTCGGGCCGTGTGGCCGTGTTCCAGAAGCATTCTCTCCTGACGTTTCGCCCACATCTATGGCAGGCACCCTCAGAAGTTCTGAGGTCTGTTGGAAAACTGATAAAGGAAGGGTTGTTGTATGTCTTTCGGGCCGTGTGGCCGTGTTCCAGAAGCATTCTCTCCTGACGTTTCGCCCACATCTATGGCAGGCATCCTCAAGAGTTGTGAGGTCTGTTGGAAAACTGATAAAGGAAGGGTTGTTGTATGTCTTTCGGGCCGTGTGGCCATGTTCCAGAAGCATTCTCTCCTGACGTTTCGCCCACATCTATGGCAGGCATCCTCAAGAGTTGTGAGGTCTGTTGGAAAACTGATAAAGGAAGGGTTGTTGTATGTCTTTCGGGCCGTGTGGCCGTGTTCCAGAAGCATTCTCTCCTGACGTTTCTCCCACATCTATGGCAGGCACCCTCAGAAGTTCTGAGGTCTGTTGGAAAACTAATAAAGGAAGGGTTGTTGTATGTCTTTCGGGCCGTGTGGCCATGTTCCAGAAGCATTCTCTCCTGACGTTTCTCCCACATCTATGGCAGGCACCCTCAGAAGTTCTGAGGTCTGTTGGAAAACTGATAAAGGAAGGGTTGTTGTATGTCTTTCGGGCTGTGTGGCCATGTTCCAGAAGCATTCTCTCCTGACGTTTCTCCCACATCTATGGCAGGCATCCTCAAGAGTTGTGAGGTCTGTTGGAAAACTGATAAAGGAAGGGTTGTTGTATGTCTTTCGGGCTGTGTGGCCATGTTCCAGAAGCATTCTCTCCTGACGTTTCGCCCACATCTATGGCAGGCATCCTCAAGAGTTGTGAGGTCTGTTGGAAAACTAATAAAGGAAGGGTTGTTGTATGTCTTTCGGGCTGTGTGGCCATGTTCCAGAAGCATTCTCTCCTGACGTTTCTCCCACATCTATGGCAGGCATCCTCAAGAGTTGTGAGGTCTGTTGGAAAACTGATAAAGGAAGGGTTGTTGTATGTCTTTCGGGCTGTGTGGCCATGTTCCAGAAGCATTCTCTCCTGACGTTTCGCCCACATCTATGGCAGGCATCCTCAAGAGTTGTGAGGTCTGTTGGAAAACTAATAAAGGAAGGGTTGTTGTATGTCTTTCGGGCTGTGTGGCCATGTTCCAGAAGCATTCTCTCCTGACGTTTCTCCCACATCTATGGCAGGCATCCTCAAGAGTTGTGAGGTCTGTTGGAAAACTAATAAAGGAAGGGTTGTTGTATGTCTTTCGGGCTGTGTGGCCATGTTCCAGAAGCATTCTCTCCTGACGTTTCGCCCACATCTATGGCAGGCATCCTCAAGAGTTGTGAGGTCTGTTGGAAAACTGATAAAGGAAGGGTTGTTGTATGTCTTTCGGGCCGTGTGGCCATGTTCCAGAAGCATTCTCTCCTGACGTTTCTCCCACATCTATGGCAGGCACCCTCAGAAGTTCTGAGGTCTGTTGGAAAACTAATAAAGGAAGGGTTGTTGTATGTCTTTCGGGCTGTGTGGCCATGTTCCAGAAGCATTCTCTCCTGACGTTTCGCCCACATCTATGGCAGGCATCCTCAAGAGTTCTGAGGTCTGTTGGAAAACTGATAAAGGAAGGGTTGTTGTATGTCTTTCGGGCTGTGTGGCCATGTTCCAGAAGCATTCTCTCCTGACGTTTCTCCCACATCTATGGCAGGCACCCTCAGAAGTTCTGAGGTCTGTTGGAAAACTAATAAAGGAAGGGTTGTTGTATGTCTTTCGGGCTGTGTGGCCATGTTCCAGAAGCATTCTCTCCTGACGTTTCGCCCACATCTATGGCAGGCATCCTCAGAAGTTGTGAGGTCTGTTGGAAAACTGATAAAGGAAGGGTTGTTGTATGTCTTTCGGGCCGTGTGGCCATGTTCCAGAAGCATTCTCTCCTGACGTTTCGCCCACATCTACGGCAGGCATCCTCAGAGGTTGTGAGGTCTGTTGGAAAACTGATAAAGGAAGGGTTGTTGTATGTCTTTCGGGCCGTGTGGCCATGTTCCAGAAGCATTCTCTCCTGACGTTTCGCCCACATCTACGGCAGGCATCCTCAGAGGTTGTGAGGTCTGTTGGAAAACTGATAAAGGAAGGGTTGTTGTATGTCTTTCGGGCCGTGTGGCCATGTTCCAGAAGCATTCTCTCCTGACGTTTCGCCCACATCTATGGCAGGCATCCTCAAGAGTTGTGAGGTCTGTTGGAAAACTAATAAAGGAAGGGTTGTTGTATGTCTTTCGGGCCGTGTGGCCATGTTCCAGAAGCATTCTCTCCTGACGTTTCGCCCACATCTACGGCAGGCATCCTCAGAGGTTGTGAGGTCTGTTGGAAAACTGATAAAGGAAGGGTTGTTGTATGTCTTTCGGGCCGTGTGGCCATGTTCCAGAAGCATTCTCTCCTGACGTTTCGCCCACATCTACGGCAGGCATCCTCAGAGGTTGTGAGGTCTGTTGGAAAACTGATAAAGGAAGGGTTGTTGTATGTCTTTCGGGCCGTGTGGCCATGTTCCAGAAGCATTCTCTCCTGACGTTTCGCCCACATCTACGGCAGGCATCCTCAGAGGTTGTGAGGTCTGTTGGAAAACTGATAAAGGAAGGGTTGTTGTATGTCTTTCGGGCCGTGTGGCCATGTTCCAGAAGCATTCTCTCCTGACGTTTCGCCCACATCTATGGCAGGCATCCTCAAGAGTTGTGAGGTCTGTTGGAAAACTAATAAAGGAAGGGTTGTTGTATGTCTTTCGGGCCGTGTGGCCATGTTCCAGAAGCATTCTCTCCTGACGTTTCGCCCACATCTACGGCAGGCATCCTCAGAGGTTGTGAGGTCTGTTGGAAAACTGATAAAGGAAGGGTTGTTGTATGTCTTTCGGGCCGTGTGGCCATGTTCCAGAAGCATTCTCTCCTGACGTTTCGCCCACATCTATGGCAGGCATCCTCAAGAGTTGTGAGGTCTGTTGGAAAACTAATAAAGGAAGGGTTGTTGTATGTCTTTCGGGCCGTGTGGCCATGTTCCAGAAGCATTCTCTCCTGACGTTTCGCCCACATCTATGGCAGGCATCCTCAGAGGTTGTGAGGTCTGTTGGAAAACTGATAAAGGAAGGGTTGTTGTATGTCTTTCGGGCCGTGTGGCCATGTTCCAGAAGCATTCTCTCCTGACGTTTCGCCCACATCTATGGCAGGCATCCTCAGAAGTTGTGAGGTCTGTTGGAAAACTGATAAAGGAAGGGTTGTTGTATGTCTTTCGGGCCGTGTGGCCATGTTCCAGAAGCATTCTCTCCTGACGTTTCGCCCACATCTATGGCAGGCATCCTCAGAAGTTGTGAGGTCTGTTGGAAAACTGATAAAGGAAGGGTTGTTGTATGTCTTTCGGGCCGTGTGGCCATGTTCCAGAAGCATTCTCTCCTGACGTTTCGCCCACATCTATGGCAGGCATCCTCAAGAGTTGTGAGGTCTGTTGGAAAACTGATAAAGGAAGGGTTGTTGTATGTCTTTCGGGCCGTGTGGCCATGTTCCAGAAGCATTCTCTCCTGACGTTTCTCCCACATCTATGGCAGGCATCCTCAAGAGTTGTGAGGTCTGTTGGAAAACTGATAAAGGAAGGGTTGTTGTATGTCTTTCGGGCTGTGTGGCCATGTTCCAGAAGCATTCTCTCCTGACGTTTCTCCCACATCTATGGCAGGCATCCTCAGAAGTTCTGAGGTCTGTTGGAAAACTGATAAAGGAAGGGTTGTTGTATGTCTTTCGGGCCGTGTGGCCATGTTCCAGAAGCATTCTCTCCTGACGTTTCTCCCACATCTATGGCAGGCACCCTCAGAAGTTCTGAGGTCTGTTGGAAAACTGATAAAGGAAGGGTTGTTGTATGTCTTTCGGGCCGTGTGGCCATGTTCCAGAAGCATTCTCTCCTGACGTTTCTCCCACATCTATGGCAGGCATCCTCAGAAGTTCTGAGGTCTGTTGGAAAACTAATAAAGGAAGGGTTGTTGTATGTCTTTCGGGCCGTGTGGCCATGTTCCAGAAGCATTCTCTCCTGACGTTTCTCCCACATCTATGGCAGGCACCCTCAGAAGTTCTGAGGTCTGTTGGAAAACTGATAAAGGAAGGGTTGTTGTATGTCTTTCGGGCTGTGTGGCCATGTTCCAGAAGCATTCTCTCCTGACGTTTCGCCCACATCTATGGCAGGCATCCTCAGAAGTTCTGAGGTCTGTTGGAAAACTGATAAAGGAAGGGTTGTTGTATGTCTTTCGGGCCGTGTGGCCATGTTCCAGAAGCATTCTCTCCTGACGTTTCTCCCACATCTATGGCAGGCACCCTCAGAAGTTCTGAGGTCTGTTGGAAAACTGATAAAGGAAGGGTTGTTGTATGTCTTTCGGGCCGTGTGGCCATGTTCCAGAAGCATTCTCTCCTGACGTTTCGCCCACATCTATGGCAGGCACCCTCAGAGGTTGTGAGGTCTGTTGGAAAACTGATAAAGGAAGGGTTGTTGTATGTCTTTCGGGCTGTGTGGCCATGTTCCAGAAGCATTCTCTCCTGACGTTTCTCCCACATCTATGGCAGGCATCCTCAGAAGTTCTGAGGTCTGTTGGAAAACTGATAAAGGAAGGGTTGTTGTATGTCTTTCGGGCCGTGTGGCCATGTTCCAGAAGCATTCTCTCCTGACGTTTCGCCCACATCTATGGCAGGCACCCTCAGAGGTTGTGAGGTCTGTTGGAAAACTGATAAAGGAAGGGTTGTTGTATGTCTTTCGGGCCGTGTGGCCATGTTCCAGAAGCATTCTCTCCTGACGTTTCTCCCACATCTATGGCAGGCATCCTCAGAAGTTCTGAGGTCTGTTGGAAAACTGATAAAGGAAGGGTTGTTGTATGTCTTTCGGGCCGTGTGGCCATGTTCCAGAAGCATTCTCTCCTGACGTTTCTCCCACATCTATGGCAGGCACCCTCAGAAGTTCTGAGGTCTGTTGGAAAACTGATAAAGGAAGGGTTGTTGTATGTCTTTCGGGCTGTGTGGCCATGTTCCAGAAGCATTCTCTCCTGACGTTTCGCCCACATCTATGGCAGGCACCCTCAGAGGTTGTGAGGTCTGTTGGAAAACTAAAAAGGAAGGGTTGTTGTATGTCTTTCGGGCTGTGTGGCCATGTTCCAGAAGCATTCTCTCCTGACGTTTCTCCCACATCTATGGCAGGCATCCTCAGAAGTTCTGAGGTCTGTTGGAAAACTGATAAAGGAAGGGTTGTTGTATGTCTTTCGGGCCGTGTGGCCATGTTCCAGAAGCATTCTCTCCTGACGTTTCGCCCACATCTATGGCAGGCATCCTCAGAAGTTGTGAGGTCTGTTGGAAAACTGATAAAGGAAGGGTTGTTGTATGTCTTTCGGGCCGTGTGGCCATGTTCCAGAAGCATTCTCTCCTGACGTTTCGCCCACATCTATGGCAGGCATCCTCAAGAGTTGTGAGGTCTGTTGGAAAACTGATAAAGGAAGGGTTGTTGTATGTCTTTCGGGCTGTGTGGCCATGTTCCAGAAGCATTCTCTCCTGACGTTTCTCCCACATCTATGGCAGGCATCCTCAGAAGTTCTGAGGTCTGTTGGAAAACTGATAAAGGAAGGGTTGTTGTATGTCTTTCGGGCCGTGTGGCCATGTTCCAGAAGCATTCTCTCCTGACGTTTCTCCCACATCTATGGCAGGCACCCTCAGAAGTTCTGAGGTCTGTTGGAAAACTGATAAAGGAAGGGTTGTTGTATGTCTTTCGGGCTGTGTGGCCATGTTCCAGAAGCATTCTCTCCTGACGTTTCTCCCACATCTATGGCAGGCACCCTCAGAAGTTCTGAGGTCTGTTGGAAAACTGATAAAGGAAGGGTTGTTGTATGTCTTTCGGGCTGTGTGGCCATGTTCCAGAAGCATTCTCTCCTGACGTTTCTCCCACATCTATGGCAGGCATCCTCAGAGGTTGTGAGGTCTGTTGGAAAACTAATAAAGGAAGGGTTGTTGTATGTCTTTCGGGCTGTGTGGCCATGTTCCAGAAGCATTCTCTCCTGACGTTTCTCCCACATCTATGGCAGGCACCCTCAGAAGTTCTGAGGTCTGTTGGAAAACTGATAAAGGAAGGGTTGTTGTATGTCTTTCGGGCTGTGTGGCCATGTTCCAGAAGCATTCTCTCCTGACGTTTCTCCCACATCTATGGCAGGCATCCTCAGAGGTTGTGAGGTCTGTTGGAAAACTAATAAAGGAAGGGTTGTTGTATGTCTTTCGGGCTGTGTGGCCATGTTCCAGAAGCATTCTCTCCTGACGTTTCGCCCACATCTACGGCAGGCATCCTCAGAAGTTGTGAGGTCTGTTGGAAAACTAATAAAGGAAGGGTTGTTGTATGTCTTTCGGGCCCTGTGGCCATGTTCCAGAAGCATTCTCTCCTGACGTTTCGCCCACATCTATGGCAGGCACCCTCAGAAGTTGTGAGGTCTGTTGGAAAACTAATAAAGGAAGGGTTGTTGTATGTCTTTCGGGCCGTGTGGCCGTGTTCCAGAAGCATTCTCTCCTGACGTTTCGCCCACATCTACGGCAGGCATCCTCAGAAGTTCTGAGGTCTGTTGGAAAACTGATAAAGGAAGGGTTGTTGTATGTCTTTCGGGCCGTGTGGCCATGTTCCAGAAGCATTCTCTCCTGACGTTTCTCCCACATCTATGGCAGGCATCCTCAGAGGTTGTGAGGTCTGTTGGAAAACTAATAAAGGAAGGGTTGTTGTATGTCTTTCGGGCCGTGTGGCCGTGTTCCAGAAGCATTCTCTCCTGACGTTTCTCCCACATCTATGGCAGGCACCCTCAGAGGTTGTGAGGTCTGTTGGAAAACTAATAAAGGAAGGGTTGTTGTATGTCTTTCGGGCCGTGTGGCCGTGTTCCAGAAGCATTCTCTCCTGACGTTTCTCCCACATCTATGGCAGGCACCCTCAGAGGTTGTGAGGTCTGTTGGAAAACTAATAAAGGAAGGGTTGTTGTATGTCTTTCGGGCCGTGTGGCCGTGTTCCAGAAGCATTCTCTCCTGACGTTTCTCCCACATCTATGGCAGGCATCCTCAGAGGTTGTGAGGTCTGTTGGAAAACTAATAAAGGAAGGGTTGTTGTATGTCTTTCGGGCCGTGTGGCCATGTTCCAGAAGCATTCTCTCCTGACGTTTCGCCCACATCTACGGCAGGCACCCTCAGAGGTTGTGTGGTCTGTTGGAAAACTGATAAAGGAAGGGTTGTTGTATGTCTTTCGGGCCGTGTGGCCGTGTTCCAGAAGCATTCTCTCCTGACGTTTCTCCCACATCTATGGCAGGCACCCTCAGAGGTTGTGAGGTCTGTTGGAAAACTAATAAAGGAAGGGTTGTTGTATGTCTTTCGGGCCGTGTGGCCATGTTCCAGAAGCATTCTCTCCTGACGTTTCGCCCACATCTACGGCAGGCACCCTCAGAGGTTGTGTGGTCTGTTGGAAAACTGATAAAGGAAGGGTTGTTGTATGTCTTTCGGGCCGTGTGGCCGTGTTCCAGAAGCATTCTCTCCTGACGTTTCGCCCACATCTATGGCAGGCACCCTCAGAAGTTGTGAGGTCTGTTGGAAAACTGATAAAGGAAGGGTTGTTGTATGTCTTTCGGGCCGTGTGGCCGTGTTCCAGAAGCATTCTCTCCTGACGTTTCGCCCACATCTATGGCAGGCACCCTCAGTAGTTGTGAGGTCTGTTGGAAAACTGATAAAGGAAGGGTTGTTGTATGTCTTTCGGGCCGTGTGGCCATGTTCCAGAAGCATTCTCTCCTGACGTTTCTCCCACATCTATGGCAGGCACCCTCAGAGGTTGTGTGGTCTGTTGGAAAACTGATAAAGGAAGGGTTGTTGTATGTCTTTCGGGCCGTGTGGCCGTGTTCCAGAAGCATTCTCTCCTGACGTTTCGCCCACATCTATGGCAGGCACCCTCAGAAGTTGTGAGGTCTGTTGGAAAACTGATAAAGGAAGGGTTGTTGTATGTCTTTCGGGCCGTGTGGCCATGTTCCAGAAGCATTCTCTCCTGACGTTTCGCCCACATCTACGGCAGGCACCCTCAGAGGTTGTGTGGTCTGTTGGAAAACTGATAAAGGAAGGGTTGTTGTATGTCTTTCGGGCCGTGTGGCCATGTTCCAGAAGCATTCTCTCCTGACGTTTCGCCCACATCTACGGCAGGCATCCTCAGAGGTTGTGAGGTCTGTTGGAAAACTAATAAAGGAAGGGTTGTTGTATGTCTTTCGGGCCGTGTGGCCGTGTTCCAGAAGCATTCTCTCCTGACGTTTCGCCCACATCTATGGCAGGCATCCTCAGAAGTTGTGAGGTCTGTTGGAAAACTGATAAAGGAAGGGTTGTTGTATGTCTTTCGGGCCGTGTGGCCGTGTTCCAGAAGCATTCTCTCCTGACGTTTCGCCCACATCTATGGCAGGCATCCTCAGAGGTTGTGTGGTCTGTTGGAAAACTAATAAAGGAAGGGTTGTTGTATGTCTTTCGGGCCGTGTGGCCATGTTCCAGAAGCATTCTCTCCTGACGTTTCGCCCACATCAATGGCAGGCATCCTCAGAAGTTGTGAGGTCTGTTGGAAAACTAATAAAGGAAGGGTTGTTGTATGTCTTTCGGGCTGTGTGGCCATGTTCCAGAAGCATTCTCTCCTGACGTTTCGCCCACATCTATGGCAGGCATCCTCAGAGGTTGTGTGGTCTGTTGGAAAACTGATAAAGGAAGGGTTGTTGTATGTCTTTCGGGCCGTGTGGCCATGTTCCAGAAGCATTCTCTCCTGACGTTTCGCCCACATCTACGGCAGGCATCCTCAGAGGTTGTGAGGTCTGTTGGAAAACTGATAAAGGAAGGGTTGTTGTATGTCTTTCGGGCCGTGTGGCCATGTTCCAGAAGCATTCTCTCCTGACGTTTCGCCCACATCTATGGCAGGCACCCTCAGAGGTTGTGAGGTCTGTTGGAAAACTAATAAAGGAAGGGTTGTTGTATGTCTTTCGGGCCGTGTGGCCGTGTTCCAGAAGCATTCTCTCCTGACGTTTCTCCCACATCTATGGCAGGCACCCTCAGAGGTTGTGAGGTCTGTTGGAAAACTAATAAAGGAAGGGTTGTTGTATGTCTTTCGGGCCGTGTGGCCGTGTTCCAGAAGCATTCTCTCCTGACGTTTCTCCCACATCTATGGCAGGCACCCTCAGAGGTTGTGAGGTCTGTTGGAAAACTGATAAAGGAAGGGTTGTTGTATGTCTTTCGGGCTGTGTGGCCATGTTGCAGAAGCATTCTCTCCTGACGTTTCGCCCACATCTATGGCAGGCACCCTCAGAGGTTGTGTGGTCTGTTGGAAAACTAATAAAGGAAGGGTTGTTGTATGTCTTTCGGGCTGTGTGGCCATGTTCCAGAAGCATTCTCTCCTGACGTTTCGCCCACATCTATGGCAGGCATCCTCAGAAGTTGTGAGGTCTGTTGGAAAACTGATAAAGGAAGGGTTGTTGTATGTCTTTCGGGCTGTGTGGCCATGTTCCAGAAGCATTCTCTCCTGACGTTTCGCCCACATCTATGGCAGGCATCCTCAGAAGTTGTGAGGTCTGTTGGAAAACTGATAAAGGAAGGGTTGTTGTATGTCTTTCGGGCCGTGTGGCCATGTTCCAGAAGCATTCTCTCCTGACGTTTCGCCCACATCTATGGCAGGCATCCTCAGAGGTTGTGAGGTCTGTTGGAAAACTGATAAAGGAAGGGTTGTTGTATGTCTTTCGGGCTGTGTGGCCATGTTCCAGAAGCATTCTCTCCTGACGTTTCGCCCACATCTATGGCAGGCATCCTCAGAAGTTGTGAGGTCTGTTGGAAAACTGATAAAGGAAGGGTTGTTGTATGTCTTTCGGGCTGTGTGGCCATGTTCCAGAAGCATTCTCTCCTGACGTTTCGCCCACATCTATGGCAGGCATCCTCAGAAGTTGTGAGGTCTGTTGGAAAACTGATAAAGGAAGGGTTGTTGTATGTCTTTCGGGCCGTGTGGCCATGTTCCAGAAGCATTCTCTCCTGACGTTTCGCCCACATCTATGGCAGGCATCCTCAGAGGTTGTGAGGTCTGTTGGAAAACTAATAAAGGAAGGGTTGTTGTATGTCTTTCGGGCCCTGTGGCCATGTTCCAGAAGCATTCTCTCCTGACGTTTCGCCCACATCTATGGCAGGCATCCTCAGAGGTTGTGAGGTATGGAGAAAACTAAGCAAAGAGGTTAATATATATCATACAACAACCCTGTGATCCCGGCCATGAAAGCCTTCGACAACACATTAAACACTTACTTACTTTACTTCCTTAGGCGATCCCTCGTCGTTCGAGGACGATAGTCTTCCATCCTTGGTATCTTGGGCGTGTGTTCTTAGGTGACTGAAGAGACCGAATCTTGACCCGCATATTCTCCCGCAGTTAAAATGTTAAATGCCTCTGTGTCTGTCTATACTGTATGTTGTTTGTCTGTTGGCATTGAATGTTTGCCATATATGTGTTCATTGTAATCCGCCGTTCATTGAGTCCCCTTCGGGGTGAGAAAGAAGGGCGGAATATAAATACTGTAAATAAATAAAAAAATAAATAAATTACATTCCACGAGAACGAATCCCAGGAAAGCCCACAATCCCATCTGACTCTTAAGTCATCACTGATTTATCGCAGCTTGGTGATTAACCTGCTTTGCTAAAGTCCAGAGAATGATTCCAACTTCCGTGACAGGCCTTGAGGTTCAGAGGCAATTACTGTTACTGTAGTAACCAGCTGCAATAAATCACTACATGAGTTCGAAGCCCGGGTCGGGTTAAGCCCCCGACCATTAAATAGCCCAGCTTGCTGTTGACCTATGCAGCCCCGAAAGACAATTGCATCTGTCAAGTAGGGAAGTTTAGGTACGCTTTATGCGGGAGGCTAATTTAACTAATTTACAACAACATAAAACTGCCAGCAAAACACGAGGAAAGGAATGAGGAAGTACAGCCACTAGTGGACGGTGAAGCAACAGCTCCCCCTGTGGCCGGAATTGTGAAGCTGGAAAAAAAATGTTAAATGCCTCTGTGTCTGTCTATACTGTATGTTGTTTGTCTGTTGGCATTGAATGTTTGCCATATATGTGTTCATTGTAATCCGCCCTGAGTCCCCTTCGGGGTGAGAAAGAAGGGCGGAATATAAATACTGCAAATAAATAAATAAATAAATAAATTACATTCCATGAGAATGAATCCCAGGAAAGCCCACAATCCCATCTGACTCTTAAGTCATCACTGAACCCTCGTAGTTCGAGGATGATGGTCCTCCATCTTTACTATCTTGGGGATGGATCTGTAGATGGCTGAAGAGACCTGTTCTTGATCTGCATGTTCTCCCTTCCGCAGTGAGGACATTGGTTTCCAGACACAAGGCGGTCCCGGTCAGGGTTGGCTTGATGGGCCTTCCTCTTGGCACGTTTCTCCCTTAAGCCCTCCATTCGTGCCTCTTTGAACTCCGCAGCACTGCTGGTCACAGCTGACCTCCAATTAGAGCGCTCAAGGGCCAGGGCTTCCCAGTTCTCAGTGTCTCTGCCACAGTTTTTAAGGTTGGCTTTGAGCCCATCTTTCAATCTCTTTTCCTGCCCACCAACATTACGTTTCCCATTCTTGAGTTTGGAGTAGAGCAACTGCTTTGGGAGATGGTGATCTTTGGGTATTCGGACAACGTGTCCTTCAGTCCAGTGGAGTTGATGGCATAGGAGCATCGCTTCAATGCTGGTGGCCTTTGCTTCCTCAAGCACGCTGACAATTGTCCGCCTGTCTTCCCAAGAGATTTGCAGGATTTTCAGATTTCAGACGACACTGAAATACAACACTGCCTGAGCTCTGCGAGTGCAGCATTTTTCCGTATGAAGCAGAGAGTGTTTGATGATCGGGACATCCGTAGAGAGACCAAGGTGCTTGTTTATAAAGCCATTCCCCTCCCAACCCTGCTCTATGCCTGCGAAACGTGGACGGTGTACAGACGACACTGAAATACAACACCGCCTGAGCTCTGCGAGTGCAGCATTTTTCCGTATGAAGCAGAGAGTGTTTGATGACCGGGACATCCGTAGAGAGACCAAGGTGCTTGTTTATAAAGCCATTCCCCTCCCAACCCTGCTCTACGCCTGCGAAACGTGGACGGTGTACAGACGACACTGAAATACAACACCGCCTGAGCTCTGCGAGTGCAGCATTTTCCCGTATGAAGCAGAGAGTGTTTGATGATCGGGACATCCGTAGAGAGACCAAGGTGCTTGTTTATAAAGCCATTGTCCTCCCAACCCTGCTCTACGCCTGCGAAACGTGGACGGTGTACAGACGACACTGAAATACAACACTGCCTGAGCTCTGCGAGTGCAGCATTTTTCCGTATGAAGCAGAGAGTGTTTGATGACCGGGACATCCGTAGAGAGACCAAGGTGCTTGTTTATAAAGCCATTCCCCTCCCAACCCTGCTCTATGCCTGCGAAACGTGGACGGTGTACAGACGACACTGAAATACAACACCGCCTGAGCTCTGCGAGTGCAGCATTTTCCCGTATGAAGCAGAGAGTGTTTGATGACCGGGACATCCGTAGAGAGACCAAGGTGCTTGTTTATAAAGCCATTGTCCTCCCAACCCTGCTCTACGCCTGCGAAACGTGGACGGTGTACAGACGACACTGAAATACAACACTGCCTGAGCTCTGCGAGTGCAGCATTTTTCCGTATGAAGCAGAGAGTGTTTGATGACCGGGACATCCGTAGAGAGACCAAGGTGCTTGTTTATAAAGCCATTCCCCTCCCAACCCTGCTCTACGCCTGCGAAACGTGGACGGTGTACAGACGACACTGAAATACAACACCGCCTGAGCTCTGCGAGTGCAGCATTTTCCCGTATGAAGCAGAGAGTGTTTGATGACCGGGACATCCGTAGAGAGACCAAGGTGCTTGTTTATAAAGCCATTCCCCTCCCAACCCTGCTCTATGCCTGCGAAACGTGGACGGTGTACAGACGACACTGAAATACAACACTGCCTGAGCTCTGCGAGTGCAGCATTTTTCCGTATGAAGCAGAGAGTGTTTGATGACCGGGACATCCGTAGAGAGACCAAGGTGCTTGTTTATAAAGCCATTCCCCTCACAACCCTGCTCTATGCCTGCGAAACGTGGACGGTGTACAGACGTCACACTCAACTCCTGGAGCGTTTCCATCAGCGTTGCCTCAGGAAAATCCTGCAAATCTCTTGGGAAGACAGGCGGACAATTGTCAGCGTGCTTGAGGAAGCAAAGGCCACCAGCATTGAAGCGATGCTCCTACGCCATCAACTCCACTGGACTGAAGGACACGTTGTCCGAATACCCAAAGATCACCGTCTCCCAAAGCAGCTCCTCTACTCCAAACTCAAGAACGGGAAACGTAATGTTGGTGGGCAGGAAAAGAGATTGAAAGATGTGCTTAAAGCCAACCTTAAAAACTGTGGCATAGACACTGAGAACTGGGAAGCCCTGGCCCTTGAGCGCTCTAATTGGAGGTCAGATGTGACCAGCAGTGCTGCGGAGTTCGAAGAGGCACACATTTAGGGTGTTTAAGGGAGAAACGTGCCAAGAGGAAGGCAAGTCAAGCCAACTCTGACCAGGACCTCCTTCAGTCTGGAAACCGATGTCCTCACTGCGGAAGGGAGAACATGCGGGTCAAGAATAGGTCTTTTTGGTCACCTAAGAACCCACCCTGAAGACACCACAATTGGAAGACCATCATCCTCGAACTACGAGGGATCGCGTAAGTAAGTAAGTATTCTCCATTCGCTTCTGACACGATAAATATATACATAGCAGGTGGCTATGGGAGGAGAATGAAAGAATCCATCTCCCTCTCTCCTGCGTGACTCAGTGCGAGTTTCAAGAATAGGTCTCTTCAGCCACCTACGGACCCATAACCAAGACTCCCGAATCGGAGGACCATCATCCTCGGCCTACGAGGGATCGCCTAAATAAGTAAGTAAGTAAGTAAGATGACATGTGTCTGAGGGAGAGGGAAGAAGGAAAGAACGCAAGAAAAGAAATGAAAGTGAGAAGGAAGGAAGAAAAAAGGGGAAGATACGAGGAAGGGAAAGAGAAAGAAAGAAAAAGATGGGAAGATAAAGGGAAGAAAGAAGGGATGATGGGAGAGAAGGAAGAAAGTGTCGTAACCCATTAGCAGACACAGCAGGCAGGGGATGATGGGTTCAGCGATGACTTAAGAGTCAGATGGGATTCTGGGCTTTCCTGGGATTCATTCTCATGGAATGTTATTTATTTGTTTGTTTGTTTATTTACAGTATTTATATTCCGCCCTTCTTTCTCACCCCGAAGGGGACTCAGGGCGGATTACAATGAACACATACATGGCAAACATTCAGTGCCAACAGACAAACAACATACAGTATAGACAGACACAGAGGCATTTAACATTTTTTTCCAGCTTCACAATTGTGGCCACAGGGGGAGCTGTTGCTTCACTGTCCACTAGTGGCTGTACTTCCTCATTCCTTTCCTCGTGTTTTGCTGGCAGTTTTATGATGTTGTAAATTAGTTAAATTAGCCTCCCGCATAAAGCGTACCTAAATTTCCCTACTTGACAGATGCAACTGTCTTTCGGGGCTGCATCGGTCAACAGCAAGCCGGGCTATTTAATGGTCGGGGGCTTAACCTGACCCGGGCTTCGAACTCATGACCTCTCGGTCAGTAGTGATTTATTGCAGCTGGTTACTACAGTAACAGTAATTGCCTCTGAATCTCAAGGTCTGTCACTGAAGTTGGAATCATCCTCTGGACTTTAGCACAGCAGGTTAATCACCAAGCTGTGATAAATCTTGCCAACCAGAAGGTTGAGAGTTCGAATACCTGGTCGGGGTGAGCTCCCGACCTTTAGCCCAGCTTCTGCCTACCTAGAAGTTCGAAAACAAATGTAAAACGGGGAGGTATTTAGGCTCGGCGTTTCAATCAGAAAAAGGAGGAAGTTTACAAACAAAGAAAGCTCTTTGGAAGGAAGATGGAGCAACAGCACCCCCTGGTGGCCGGAACCAAGCACAGCCTCCAAAGATGCCGAAAGATGGAAAAGCCTATATATACCTCTATGTGTTGTCTGTCTTGTCATTGTTATAATTGGCATTGAAAGTTGCCGTATATGTCTTCTATGATACGCTTGAGTCCCCTTTGAAGTGAGAAGGGCGGAATATAAATACTGTAAACAAATAAATGAGTCTAGTGAAGACGAATTGATGAAATTCTCGTGGGAACCTATCTGGTGACATTGACCTAAGCCTGCAAATTCAAGCAGATAGCCAGGATCGTAGGTCAACATGCCTTGGTGGGAAGCAAAAATTCCAGGGGAGACATAATGCTTTCATGTCTGTTTATTAGGAGCTAACGGGCATTCTGCTCTTCAGTTCAGGCAACGTGGCTTTCAAGTTGCAGCCAGGCCTGGGATCTCTAGTTCATGTAACATTTAGTAATCACATAATATGCCTTCGTGGGAAGCAAAAGTTCCAGGGGAGACATAATGCTTTCATGTGTGTTTATTAATTCGATGATTAATTATTGCAGGTTCGAACTATCTGCCCATTTAACAATAGGATACTCTGCCATTATTACTATGCATTTTATTGACTACTTAGGCTAAGAAACTACCTCTCCCATGTTGAAATATGCTGCACCTTGGCCCAGATCCGTGTTTTAGTCTTCTGTTTTTAATATTTTATGCTGTATGTTGTTTTTTATGATGGTTTTATTGATGTTGATGTTTTATTGTTGAAATATTCACTTCACTGTTTTATTGTTGTATATGTCGGGCTTTGTCCCCATGTAAGCCGCTCTGAGTCCCTCCGGGGAGATGGGGTGGGGTATAAAAATAAAGTTATTATTATTATTATTATTATTATTATTATTATTATTATTATTATTATTATTATTATTATGAGCTAACGGGCATTCTGCTCTTCAGTTCAGGCAACGTGGCTTTCAAGTTGCAGCCAGGCCTGGGATTTCTAGTTCATGTAACATTTATTAATCACATAACATGCTTTCATGGGAAGCAAAAATTCCAGGGGAGACGTAATGCTTTTATGTCTGTTTATTAGGAGCTAACGGGCATTCTGCTCTTCAAGTTGCAGCCAGGCCTGGAATCTCTAGTTCATGTAACATTTATTAATCACATAACATCTATAAGTATCAGATAGGAATTTCCTGCATTTGGCATGTCTCCTGCACTGCGGCAACAGAACGTCCGACCCTCTTGAAAAGACTGATCAACTCTTCAGAGAGGCCTGTTGTGAGTATGATGATTGTGTAACTGAGAGCTTTTGATACTTATAGATGTTATGTGACTGATACTCAATAAATGAATAGTGTTTAAAACCAAATTTGGTCTCAGTTTCTCTTTGTGTTGTGGTTCAGTCTGAGGATGAAGGGGGATTTGGGTCTATGCAGGGTCTAGGCCGGGCTGTTGAGCAACCAGCTGCAACAAATCACTCTGACCAAGAGGTCATGAGTTCGAGGCCAGCTCGGAGCCCCGTGTTTGTCTTGTCTTTGTTCTATGTTAAGGCATTGAATGTTTGCGTTATATGTGTAATGTGATCCGCCCTGAGTCCCCTTCGGGGTGAGAAAGGTGGAATATAAATACTGTAAATAAATAATAAATAAATATGCAGGCTGACCATGGCAATGTTGATGAGGGAAATGTTGAAGGCTCTGAATAGTTAGAGAGGACTCAGACTAACAGTGAAACAGAAGCCTGTGATAAACAGACTAGCAGTGAAGCAGAAGTCATTGATAAGGGTGACCTTTCAGAGGATTCAGAACATCAACAAGTCCCAGGTGTCTCTGGCAGCGAGTCAGAGGAGTCTTCCTTATATAGGGATACAAGGTTAAAGCTAAAAGTTCATAGTCCCAGATGTTCTCTTAGGATAGCTGGTAAACGTGTGGGAACTCAAGGCCAAAGGAATGCTTTCTTGGCCTGTAAGCATGGTTAAATAAGGGAGAAACAGGGAAACATTTCAGACAAAGCAATGTTGGTTTTGGAAACGGAGTTCCTGTCTTGTCTATGCTCTTGGAAAAGGATTCTTGCTTTTGTTCATGCCTGGATCTTACATTATGGATGGTGTTTTGAATCTCATGCTGCCTAATTTTCAAGATTGATTTGTTATATTTGAGACTTTGAACTATATTCTACAGACTGCTTTTGCATTAGATTATTGCTCTTTACTGACTACCTTTGCATTTGGATTATTGCTTTCTATACTGCTTTTTATCCAAACTTTGCTATATTTTATCAATAACCTATTTAAACCAAGCCTGCTGTGGTGGTCTGTGTGTGAGAGCAAGGTGAACCAGCCCTGAGGTACAAAACTTTGCTCATATCATAGAGAACCACCCCTTATCTGGCACCTTGATGGGCACAAAGTGGAACAAGTGAGGATATCTAAATACTTAGGCCTACACTTTGCAGCCTCTGGGGCATGGTCCCAACACCTAAAATTGAGTATCGCAAAAGCTGATAATGCCGCGCAGGCATAAATTATGTAATCATAATTACCCGGGATCTTTACGTCCCTTTCTGAAGGTTCTCAAGGCCAAGGTGTTCCCCATTGCTTTGTATGGAGCTGAAATATGGGGGGATCAAGATCTGGCATTGGTAGAAAGACTCCAACTTCACTACTTGAAAATTGGCTTAGGTGTGGAGAGATCATCCCTGTCAGCTGCAGTGATTGCAGAGATGGGAGGACCCATTGGGCTCGGGCTGTGGCGCAGGCTGGAGAGCAGCTGCAATCAATCACTGCAATGAATCACTCTGACCAAGAGGTCATGAGTTCGAGGCCCGCTCGGAGCCTATGTTTGTTTGTCTTTGTTCTATGTTAAAAGGCATTGAATGTTTGCCTCTATGTGTAATGTGATCCGCCCTGAGTCCCCTTCGGGGTGAGAAAGAAGGGCGGAATAGAAATGCTGTAAATAAATAAATACCCCCAATTTCCACAGTAATCCTGAAGAGACAGATCAATTGGTGGCACAAAATAAGACAAATGTAACCACATAGACTCCCAGCCATATGCCTATTAGAACAAGAAAACCACAAAGAGTGGTCATCATGGCTAAGCAGACTCGGTCACACGGTCAGTAAGATAGGTTTTGCCCCACACGAGCTAATAAATTTCGGGGCTAAAGTGAGCTCAATTGTATACCAAAGAGCCTTTGACATTGCTGCACAAAATGATCTTATGATCATAGCGCAAGCTAGAGCCACTCCATACCTGGCCAAATTTAAATGCAACGTGGGCATGGAAACCTACCTCTTCTTGACTCTTCCATTATGTATGTTATGGTTGAGCCTTCCGGCTCCGATCCTAGGAGACGAGGTCGTAAGACTCCTCGAGAGTCAGACTCTTTTGAGGAGCGAGAAAGGAAGCGGCTCCGGGACTTATTTGCAGAACCAACTGACGAAGACTCCTTTGAGGGTTTTACCGAGGGAATGGAGGAAGAGATGGTTAGCTCAGAGGAGGATGACATGGAGTGGACTCGTGTGAGGGAGGATTTGGGTGTTCCTGGTAATGATAGCATGGGAGGCGACTGGCGGGTTGCAGGATCGGACCCGTGGACGGGCTGGAGGGATGGAGCGGGATCCACAGCTGGGGATGCTGTGGGGCGTAGTCAAAGGTGTTTTAGCTCTGATGAGGAGGATGATGAGGAGACACCTGGAATTAGGTTAGCAGCTGACAGCGATGAGGAGTTATGAACTGGCATAAAATGGGGTTTAGGATCAATGGCTAATTGTGTTGGGCAAGGTAATCTGGACGAACGCTTGGGCTCTGTGTGGGAACTTCCTGAAGACGGGTGTGATTCGTTTGCTGAATACGTAAGTTACCAAGGACACTGGGCATAGACGGCGGGAGGAACTGTGTGGGCTTTTCCTGTGCAACTTGTGTTTAATCTTAATAGCTTGGACCTCCGTCGTCTTTTTGACGGACATTATTGCCAACTCTGGATTGACGCTGGACTGACTGACTGACTACGACTCTGGACTAACCCTTCTGTGGCTATCGGTGGAACTTGTGGAACCTAGACGTCCGCATTTGGCTTTTCGACCTCGGACCGGATTGGGACCTCGCTGACCGTAGTTATCCTGATTGAAGTGCCTGGACCTGGTTTTCGCCCGTTGCACGGAGGAGCAACAGCCCGAGTTACTTCCGTAGCTCTTGAGTAGCAGAGGGGAATCTGCTGCGGAGTTTTGTGTTCATTTTGACCCTTTGTTAACCAGTTTTTGTTTGTTTAATTGCCAGGCTGAAGTAAGCACCTTTGTTTTAATCCGGATTAAACTTCTGTTTAATCCGGTTTATTCTTTTGAACTATCTAGACTCAAACGAAGTTATTTTTGTTACTTTTCACACTGAAGACAAGTGTTTGCCTCGTCTTTTGTTTCCTACGGGCAATTTTTAGTTCTGTAACCTCAATAAACTGTGTTGTATTCTACTTGGAGCGTTCTGTCTTTGACAATGTATTAGAAAACCTTTTACCCTGGCTAGATTCGAGCAGCTCGACATTAAGTCTCAGCTAGGTAGACATCAGAATATCCCCTATACGAAGAGAACCTGTGGGTGCCGTGAGGTTGTTGCAGAAGTGGAGGACTCAGAACATTTTTTCTTAAAATGCTCCTATTACGACAGGATTCGATCTCTCTATTAGACCCTCTGCTGGAGAATCATACTCACTTAGAGAATAAGGAGAAATTGCATATCCTTCTACAGGGTTCTGATCAAAACTCTATTTTAAAACTGGCCCTTTTTACGCAAAAAGTGCTGGCCATTCGTGAGAAGATGGAAGCTGAGAGCTGAGACATTATTGCCATTAACAAAATCCAAACTTAAAATTTACTATGGACAAGACTCTTCTTTCCCCAGCCCTATTCTCATTGGCCATTGAACCCTTAGCAAATTCAGTAAGGAACAACCCAGCTATTAAAGGTTATAAGGTGGGCAAGGAAGTCATCAAGATTAATCTATACGCTGACGATGTTATGATAATTTTAGGGGAGGTGGAGGAGTCACTACAATCAATAGTCAGAACAGTTAAGGATTTTGGTAAAACTTTGGGCCTCACAATTAATTTAGGGAAATCAGAGATTCTACATAAAAATCTAACATGGGAAGAACTTAAGAAGGTTCAAAACATCATGGGAATAAAACTGGGGAATAAGAAGATGAAATACCTGGGAGTAGATAGACCAAAAAATATGAATAATATTATACCAATGAACTACAATCATTTATGGAAAAATATGAGCAAACAAATCATTTCATGGGGAAAAAAATTTCGAGATATCTCCTCAAGGCTAAAAATTTACAAGATGAAGATCTTGCCCAAGTTTTTATTCTTGTTCCAAACCCTCCCGGTGAATATCCCCATCAATTTGTTGAAGAACTCTTTCAAAAAATGGGTAGTGGGAGGAAACAAAAACAGAATTGCTAACTTCTTATATTATAGTAAACAGGAATTGGGTGGATGGGGGGCTCCCTCATTGGGATTATACTATGAGGCAAGTCAACTAGTGAGATGACTAGAATTCGAATTGGAAGGGTCAAAAAAATGGGTGCAAATAGAAAAGGAAGCAAATAATTGGCTAAAGGGAACGTCAATGGGAGAGAGAATAGATATAAAAGACCTAAAGAACATAAAAGCAGGCCCTTGCTTAACAATGTTGTCAATCTGGACAAGACTCTTGTTTTACTTACCCCTGTCCTCGTTCAAACCTTATCTTAGGAAATTACTAATTTTAACCTTTTTACTCTGTATTTGTCTAGGAGCGGGTTATTAGGCCGCAGGTCGGGATCTTTTGTGTCTTTACATGGTTTTATTGTATGTATGCGTAAGTGTGTACGTATTGTATGTTTTACATGTTTTGATATGGTCAAAAGTAGGGGTCCCCAAACTAAGGCCCGGGGGCCGGATGCGGCCCTCCAAGGTCATTTACCTGGCCCCCGCCCGCAGTTTTATAATATAATATATTGTAGATACATATAATATTGATAATAATATTATAATGTAATGCAATATAACCTAATAATAATACCATATAATAATATTAATTATATATTCTATATTACATATATTACTATTACAGTAGAGTCTCACTTATCCAACGTAAACGGGCCGGCAGAATGTTGGATAAGCGAATATGTTGGAAAATAAGGAGAGATTAAGGAAAAGCCTATTAAACATCAAATTAGGTTATGATTTTACAAATTAAGCACCAAAACATCATGTTTAACAATAAATTTGACAGAAAAAGTAGTTCAATATGCAGTAATGCTATGTAGTAATTACTGTATTTATGAATTTAGCACCAAAATATCACGATATTTTGAAAACATTGACTACAAAAATGCGTTGGATAATCCAGAACGTTGGATAAGCGAGTGTTGGATAAGTGAGACTCTACTGTAATAATATTACCGTATAGTGGTATAGTTCAATATAGTAATATATAATGCTAATATTGTGCTATGCTAATAATATAATATATTGTATCTACATATAATTTGTAAGCCACTCTGAGTCCCCTTTGGGGTGAGAAGGGTGTGATACAAATGTAGTAAATAAATGCAGTAAATAAATAATAAATAAATTTTAGACTTAGGCTCACCCAAAGTCTGAAATGACTTGAAGGCACACAACAACAACAACAACAACAACAACAACCCTAATTAACTTGACTATCTCATTGGCCAGAAGCAGGACCACACTTCCCATTGAAATCCTGATAAATGTATGTTGGTTAAAATTGTTTTTATTTTTAAATATTGTATTGTTCTTTCATTGTTCTTCTTCTTGTTGTTGTTTTTGCACTACAAATAAGACATATGCAGTGTGCATTGGAATTTGTTTGTATTTTTTTTTCAAATGATAATCCGGCCCCTCAACAGTCTGAAGGATTGTGGACCGGCCCTCGGCTTAAAAAGTTTGGGGACCCCTGGTCAAAAGTGACTAATCAATAAAGAATTGTTGTGGTACCCCTTATCTCGCTCTGGATCAAAAAGGACATCAGGTTCATAACGTAATTGGGGATTTTGCATCACGGCCAACACAGCTTTCCTTGCAAACATTAAAAGGATGGGGAGAGACGTGATTTAAGCCTTCTCGAAGCATTCAAGGATTTCTTCCATCTCTCCCAGGTTGAATTACCAGCCGAGGGGACAAGGTATATACATATTTTATTCTTTTAAAAAAAGTTTACAGTTTCTTTCATTATACACAACTATTTCGAGAGAGAGAGAGAGAGAGAGAGAGGTTATAATAATTCTCAGAAGTGGCACCGGGCAGGCCCACGACATCATCACAATGCAAAGGAAGGAGAAAGAGAAGAGGACAAAGGGACGGGAAACGGGACTCGGACTCCAATGGGAAAACGGGCTCCACGGACACCCCGGTGTTTTGCTTTTTGTGTTTTCGTTTTTAAATCTCTTCCAAGTATTCGCACAATATGAACCAAGTACAGTCAGTAAAATAAAAATTAAAAAAAACCTGGTAGGAAAGGGAAAAAAAAAAGGAGGAAGAAGAAATGGCCATTTCTCATGCGGCAACACTCTCCCACGTCAAAAAGTGCCGGCACAACTCGAGACGAAGCGAGAGAAAGATAACAGTATTCATTTATTTATATTATTTATAAAACCGGCAGCCCCAGATCCAGACTCCTCTCCAATGTCAACTCAAAGAGGCATCTCTGGGTTTGCTTGGGTTAAATTATTACGAGGGTTGAATGAAAAGTAATGCCTCCACCTTCGTAAATCCTCAGCAGATGTCAGTCCTGGTCTGCGGCAGGTCCTGGCTTGTTTAGGAGACTCTCCTCTACAGTTAGTTCCATTTGGTGGGAAGCCTTAGCATTGAACGGTTGTGTTGTTAAAGTGTGAAGTATGGAACTCTGCGCAGATGGTCGGTCAATGAGACTTAAGCAACATGCAGTAACTGAATTCTTCTGTGCAGGGTTCCATACTTCGCACTTTCACAACACAACTGTTCAATGCTAAGGCTTCTCGTCTGCACAGGGTTCCATACTTCGCATTTTAACAACACAACTGTTCAATGCTAAGGCTTCTCGTCTGCAGAGGGTTCCGTACTTCGCCCTTTAACAACACAACTGTTCAATGCTAAGGCTTCTCGTCTGCACAGGGTTCCATACTTCGCATTTTAACAACACAACCGTTCAATGCTAAGGCTTCCCATCTACGCAGGGTTCCATACTTCGCACTTGAACAACACAACCGTTCAATGCTTAGGCTTCCCCGTCTGTGCAGTGTTCCATACTTTGAACTTTAACAACACAACCGTTCAATGCTAAGTCTTCCCCGTCTGCGCAGGGTTCCATACTTCGCATTTTAACAACACAACCGTTCAATGCTTAGGCTTCCCCATCTGCGCAGGGTTCCATACTTCGCACTTTAACAACACAACCGTTCAATGCTAAGGCTTCCCGCCAAATGGAACTAACTGTAGAGGAGAGTCTACTGAACAAGCCAGAACCTGCCGCAGACCAGGACTGCCATCGGTTGAGGAGTTACGAAGGCGGAGGCATTACTTTTCATTCAACCCTCACAGTTCCGCCGTTCCGTCTGTCTGTCCTTAAAAAGCCAAAGCATGCATTGCACCCATGTTGAAAGCATCCTGAAAACTCTACCTTCAATTAACTTGGTTTCCGCAGATTTGTTTTGGGGAGCAAAGGCCTCTTGCTCCCGTGTCTTACGAACCGGATCCAAACCAAAGGATGCTCCGTTCAACTTGGTTCCTACCTTAAGATCATACCCAGATTTCCTCCATATATATATATATATATATATATATATATATATATATATATATATATAAAAGTCTAGTAATATGAAAAGAAATGCCAATGGGAGGTCAAGGGTTTGGAGATAGGAAAAAGAAGGCAAAGAAAGGAAAATACCAAAATAAGAAATAGGAAAATCTTTCTGCTTTAATACCGAAAACAACAGGGAAGGTTTCCTCTATGAGTGATAGTTTGCCAAATTTAGGAGACCAAGCATGAGCATTAAAGATCCCATTTACAAGTGCAAAATCTACATTGGATTTGGAGATGCAAATTCGAAGGGAAAACCGAATTCGGACCTGGTTTGTTATGAACTTATCAATGGGATGTGTATCTGGCTTTGCAAGAGGTTGAACCAGGACGGTGCTTTGAGCCCTACAAACTGGCTCAAACGCAAACCAATGGAAAACTGCCCTCTTCTCGTAAGGAACTGAAAAGTCGGATGTTCCAACAAGCCTTGGAGAAGGATTAATCCCTAAACCCAGTCCACAACTGCCAGATAGTAATATGTTCTGCATCTCACTTCGCATTTTAACAACACAACCGTTCAATGCTGTGATATGTACGAGGGCTATCCAGAAAGTAGATTACGTTTTAGAATTAAAAATGAACAAAGTATAGGAGAAAACATTTACCATATGTAGTTGAAAGCCAGACCCAAATACATCTCACGTAGTCGCCATTCAAATCTAGGCACTTCTCATAGTGATAAAGGAGTTTGGAAAGTCCTTCCCCACCAAACTTTGCCACTTGGCTTGCGTCCTCAACCCTGTGAGATGTACGAGGGCTATCCAGAAAGTAGATTACGTTTTGGAATTAAAAATGAACAAAGTATAGGAGAAAACATTTACCATACACAGTTGAAAGCCAGACCCAAATATATCTCACATAGTCGCCATTCAAATCTAGGCATTTCTCATAGCAATAAAGGAGTTTGGAAAGTCCTTCCCCACCAAACTTTGCCGCTTGGCTTGCGTCCTCAACCCTTTCCGCAGCTGCGCATGTGCTGAACTTTCCCCCCACGCTCATCCTGGATCGCTCTTCTAAGGTTTTGCAAGAAGCACACCTTTCTTGTCCCAAAAAACGGTCGCCATCACCTTCCTTGCAAGCATTTGCAAAACAAGAGCGATCCAGGACAAACGTGGGGGAAAGTTGAGCGCATGCACATGCGCAGCTGCGGGAAGGGTTGAGGATGCAAGCCAAGTGGCAAAGTTTTGTTGGGAAGGACTTTCCAAACTCTTTTATCGCTATGAAAAATGCCTAGATTTCAATGGGAACTATGTTGAGACGTGGTATTTGGGTCTGGCTTTCAACGGCATATGGTAAATGTTTTCTCCTAGACTTTGTTCATTTTTAATTCCAAAACGTAATCTACTTTCTGGATAACCTTTTTATAGTTGATTAGTTCCTTTCTTGTGCTCCTGAACCTCACCTGATGGAGTTTCAACATAGTCAGGTTTATATATATCGTTTTAATGTTTTGTATTTTGTGATGCTTTGTTTTTGTTAGTCTTATGGAGTTTCAACGTAGTCAGGTTTATATATATCATTTTAATATGTTTTGTATTTTGTGATGTTATATTTTTATTTCTTTTTGTTAGTCTTATCCTGTGGGTTGTCATCTTGTTTACATTACAGTTAGGTTGTCGTCTAATGAGTTGCGAAGACTTTCATGGCCGGGATCATAGGGTTGTTTTGTGTTTTCCGGGCTGTCTGGCCATGTTCCAGAAGTATTGTCTCCTGACGTTTCGCCCACATCTATGGCAGGCATCCTCACAGGTTGTGAGATATATGTACGTAGATGTGGGCAAAACGTCAGGAGAGAATACTTCTGAAACATGGCCAGACAGCCCGGAAAATACACAACCACCCTGCTTTCTAATGGAAACTGTTTTGTATAGTTTTCTTTGGGCATCGAATGGTCGTCAAACATTTGGAAATCACCAGAGTTTCCAAATGTATGGGAGACAGGGCGGTGGGTCTATAAATAAAATTTATTTATTATTATTATTAGTGGAAGTGAACAGAAAGGAGAAGACCCAGGCAAGCCAATGGGGAAAAGGAGAATCAGAGGAAAGACAAAGGAAAAGGTGGAAAGGAGAAAGGACACAAAGAGGAATGCCATATAAACTGGCCCAGGATAGTTAAATATTTCTCCATTTGGCTCCTTTTTAAAGCCAATCCCTTCAATGACACGAAGGGCAAATGGATCCTGCAAACCTGTGGCCGTTTCCGAATGTGAAGCCTCGGGGTATAAAGGGGAAAAGAGTGTAACATAGTCTGGAAAGAGTTAATTACTAAGAAGCTGTGATGTCCTTGATGTGTGGCTGGAACTGGGGAGTATCCAGACACAAGTGTGTGTGCATTGCTGATTGCAGCAGTTCAGTTGACCATACGTGTGTTGGGAATTGGTTTTGCACACTTGACGGAAACCGGCATTATTATTTTGTCCGGGGCGGAAAAATTAAAAAGACATGGGCGCTTGGCTTATGAGAGAAAAGTGTCCGTCATTGCAAATGAGTGAAACACCTGATCGTCAGGAGTGCGGGACTTGGTTTGTTTTGGTTTTCAAAAATACCTGCATAAAGAAAAGGGAATTGAGAACACTAATAACATATATATGTGTGTGTGTATGTGTATATATATATATATATACACTAGCTGTGCCCGGCCACGCATTGCTGTGGTTTATGGGAATCCTTTATTGGCCAGGTAGAATAGCAGTGAATAGCCTTGCAGCCTCAAAGCCTGGCCATTTTCTTCTTATGGGAATCCTTGTTTGGTGAGCTGGAATACAATGGAATAGGCTTGCTGCTTGGAAGCCTGGGCACTTGCCTTCTAGGGGAATGTTTTTATTTTTATTTTGGGGGATTTTTCTGGTCTTGTCTTTTATTTATTTTTGATGGTCACTCCTTGGAAAGCGATTAGTTTTGTGGCCAAGTTTGGTGTGATTTGGCCCAGTGGTTTTGTTGTTAACACGGTCCTAATTATGTACATTACATTTTTATATGTATACAGTACTAGCTGTGCCCGACCATGCGTTGCTGTGGCGTATGGGAATTCTTTATTGGCCAGGTGGAATAGCAGTGAATAGCCTTGCAGCCTCAAAGCCTGGCCGTTTTCTTCTTATGGGAATCCTTGTTTGGTGAGTTAGAATGCAACGGAATAGGCTTGCTGCTTGGAAGCCTGGGTACTTGTGTTCTAGGGGAATGGTTTTTTGGGCTGCTAGAATTGCAATGAATAGCCTGGCTGCTTCAAAGCCTGGCTGCTTGCTACCTAGGGGACTCTTTAGTTGGCCAGCTTCAATCGTACAGAGTAGTATTGCTGCTTCAAAGCCTGGCCGCCTTCTACCAAGGTTAATCCTTTGTTGGTCTGGCTAAATTGACCTGAATAGCCTTGCAGCCTCAAAGCCTGGCCGTTTTCTTCTTATGGGAATCCTTGTTTGGCAAGTTAGAATGCAACGGAATAGGCTTGCTACTTGGAAGCTACTTGGGTACTTGTGTTCTAGGGGAATGTTTTTTTTGGCTGCTAGAATTGCAATGAATAGCCTCGCTGATTCAAAGCCTGGCTGCTTGCTACCTAGGGGACTCTTTAGTAGGCCAGCTTCAATCGTACAGAGTAGTATCGCTGCTTCAAAGCCTGGCCGCCTTCTACCAAGGTTAATCCTTTGTTGGTCTGGCTAAATTGACCTGAATAGCCTTGCAGCCTCAAAGCTTGGCTGTTTTCTTCTTATGGGAATCCTTGTTTGGTGAGTTAGAATGCAACGGAATAGGCTTGCTGCTTGGAAGCCTGGGTACTTGTGTTCTAGGGGAATGGTTTTTTGGGCTGCTAGAATTGCAATGAATAGCCTCGCTGATTCAAAGCCTGGCTGCTTGCTACCTAGGGGACTCTTTAGTAGGCCAGCTTCAATCGTACAGAGTAGTATCGCTGCTTCAAAGCCTGGCCGCCTTCTACCAAGGTTAATCTTTTGTTGGTTTGGCTAAATTGCACTGAATAGCCTTGCAGCTTCAATGCCTGGCTGTGTTATACCTAGGCCAATCCGGGGTTTTTTTGTGGGTGGTGGTGGTGAGTGAAGGACATACCTTGGATGTGTCGGTGTATCGTGGCCAAATTTGGTGCAATTTGGTTCAGTGGTTTTGTTGTTTACACAGTCCTACAAACGTACATTACATTTTTATATATATAGATATACAGTCTTGAAAAAATACATTTTATTTCTGGTTTAAATGGGGGCCACCGTCACCGCCACGGCCACCTCGGCACACAAACCTACACCTAAATAGCACCTCAGGGGTCGGAAACCACACCGAGCGGAGCGTCCGAGGAGCTTGCCTTTCCCCAAAGTCAAGACACGGGCTTAAGGTGAAGGCAAGTGGAGCGCCCGAGGAGTTTGCCTTAAGACACCGGCTTAAAGTGAAGTTTCACGGCACGGCACTACGTCTCCCGCCGTCGATACTATACCTCCCGATGAGCCGTAGTTGCTAGAAGAGAGAGCCCTAGGTTATTAGAAGGGAAAAAACGAAACCAAAAAGTTCAATACTTGTGTGTCGTCGTTTCCGCGTCATGCCTGGTAAATTCGAATATTTGGTATGCTTTTGCTTTATTAAAGGAGAAAAATAATAATAATTATAATAATAATCATCATGCCAAAAGTTAAATCCTACTTTACAGAAAATTCTTTCCCCAAAGGAAGGGAGGAAGGGAGGGAGGGAGGCAGGGAAGAAAAAAAGCAAATTGATCACGCTTTAGGATTGTACGTCCTTTTCCCGATATTCCCCACCCGACATTAAAACACACACCGGCCCCGAACTTTCGATGGGGAAAATTACAATTTGCGGAGCCTAGCTTTGACATTCAGTGTTCTTGCTTTCGTTTTGTTTTGTTATTGGAGTCACCCCAGTTTCGATCCCAAAGCGCTGCTCCGAACGGAGACGGCGGCACCGGAACCCCGATGATATCCGGATGAAAACCCTTTCGAAACGTCCAGATGGAAACCCATCCCGCCGGGCGAACATGCGAGTGTCCATATTCAAGTATCCTCAATGTCCCAGGTAGGCGTTCGTGGTGCAAGGGTCTCTCTCTCTCTGACCATTCGTGGTTGCTTCTAAGGGGGTTCAAAGTGGAGAAAAATAATAATAATACCGAAATATTCCCAATTGTTGAAGGATCTCTGGATCCACCCCTCTCCTTCCTCCTTGGCCCATCAGACTGGATTTTCCTAGGATTGTCTGCTTTGCCGATTCACAAAAGGAGCGGGTTCGGGACCGGCGAGAGGCTCGCCCACCATCTCTGAGCGCACGAAGAAACCCCGCCGTTCATCCTGCAAACCGGTCCTATTTGCAGCAAAAACGCCGTCCCGACAAGGTTTTGCAAACCTGGGAGTAAAGCCGATGTGGGACAGTACTTTGCTCCCCATTTCTCTTTCCAAAAAAAGAAGAAGACGGCACGCTTTCGAGGATCCGGACTCATAAACGGCGATAAACTTTCGTTACGCTTCCCCAAAGCGAACAGACCCATCTTCCACCGGTCTCTATGGACTAGAAACAGGCAGGAAGTCCATACAAAATGTACTTCTTTTAAAAGGAAAACAAAATTGCAAAAATCCGGCAATTTGTGTGTTTTCAGGCTTTGTTCGCTTCGTTTTTTAAATTGCAGCTCCGTCCGAAAAGTGCAAAACGGCAAAAGCTCCGCCAACTTTGCTGCCTCGTCTCACGAGCCGTCTATCCCCCAATGTGTATCTTTGTTGACATCCCAATGCACATCCATGTTGACATCCTAATGCATATTTTTGTTTACATCGTGATGCATATCTTTGTTGACATCCCAATGCATGTTTGTTGACATCCCAGTGCATATCCTTGTTGACATCCTAATGCAAATCTTTTACATCGTAATGCAAATCTTTGTTTACATCCCAATGCATATCTCTGTTGACATCCCAATGCAAGTCTTTGTTTACATCCCAACGCATGTTTGTTGACATCCCAATGCATATCCTTGTTGACATCCTAATGCATATCTTTGTTTGCATCATAATGCAAATCTTTGCTGACATCCCAATGCATATCTTTGTTTACATTGTAATGCAAATCTTTGTTGACATCCCAATGCAAATCTTTGTTGACATCCCAATGCATATCTTTGTTTACATTGTAATGCAAATCTTTGTTGACATCCCAATGCATATCCTTGTTGACATCCCAATGCATATCTTTGTTTACATTGTAATGCAAATCTTTGTTGACATCCCAATGCATATCCTTGTTGACATCCCAATGCATATCTTTGTTTGCATCCCAATGCATATCTCTGTTTACATCCTAATGCAAATATTTGTTTCCATCCTAATCCTCAAAGTGCTGTTCCTTGTTGATTTCTTCCATTCGAGGGTGGCCGGATGTCTTTGGAAACACGAAAAAGAGAAACAGGAGGAGGAACGGAGGCTGCCGGACGCTCTCCTTTGCAAACGGAGCGGCTGCTGGGCCCGGCGGTGCGCTATGCGCTATATATCCCACAGACGGGCTCGGCTCAGACGGGACTGTTACGCAGGGGACGCATGCATGAATGCGCATCCGGGCTTCTTCGTATTGCTACCGAGTGGAATGTGGGCCGGGCGGGGAAATGCGCTACTACGATGCACTTTGGGGGGTTCTGAGAAATGACCGAGAGGAAGAAAAAAAAAAAAATCAAGATCTAAAGGGTGATATATATATATAGATGTGTGTATATATATATATATATCTCAATGCTATTATTATTCATAAAAACCTTGTTTAGTAATAAAAAATTGCTTTGTTTAAATATGAATATTATAGTCTGCTTCTCAGCGCATGGTTAGGAAGTCAGTCTCTCTGAAAAGCAGGGCGCTTCTTTTACTACAATTCCATATCCTGGGCCTCGTCCTCTGAAAAGTCAGACATGGAGCTCTCTGAAGAGCTGTCCCCGGTGCCTTCTTCCTGCTCCTTTAGTGCTTCCTCTGTTGCATATTTCTGAATGTATTCTGGAGGGAGAGAGAGAAAGGAAGAAAAGAAAAGAAAGAAAAGAAAAGAAAGAGAAGGGACCGGGGTGAGAAGGCAGACCGTCAACACAGGCAGAGAATTCTGTATCACTGGATTATGTTATGCATCATTTGCTTTGAATGTAAACACAGAAAACTGCTGTGGCATATGGATTATACTTCATCTGAAACCAATAATCCATTGTTAACTAATCACTTTATCAATTAATCAATACCACCCCAGCTGATTTATCAATACCCATGAGACTTCTGTATATCTTGATTATATCAAGATATTCTGTATATCTTGATTATATCAAATGTATCATTTGCTTTGAATGTAAACACAGAAAACTGCTGTGGCATATGGATTATACTTCGTCTGAAAGAAATAACCCATTGTTAATTAATCACTTTATCAATGAATCAATACCACCCCAGTTGATTTATCGATACCCATGAGAATTCTGTATATCCGGATTATGTTATGTATCATTTGCTTTGAATGTAAATACAGAAAACTGCTTTGGCATATGAATTATACTACATCTGAAACCAATAACCCATTGTTAACTAATCACTTTATCAATTAATCAATACCATTCCTGTTGATTTATCGATACCCATGAGACTTCTGTATATCTGGATTATGTTATGCATCATTTGCTTTGAATGTAAATACAGAAAACTGCTATGGCATATGGATTATACTACACCTGAAACCAATAACCAATTGCTAACCAATTATTATTTTACTCTATTATTATTATTATTATTATTATTATTATTATTATTATTATTATTATTATTATTATTATTATTTTATTATGACACAGCAAACAAGATAGATATGCTGGATTTCGTATCACAAAATCACAAGTTGAACACTTCCCAAGTGTCTAGGACTGTGTGATGTATTTTCGGATGATGTGTGCAGATCCCAGAAGGGTGGCCTTTTTATTATTATTATTATTATTATTATTATTATTATTATTATTATTATTTGAAACACAACAAGATGAGTCTGAATAATAATAATAATAATAATAATAATAATAATAATAATAATAAATCCAGCATATCTATCTTGTTTGCTGTGTCACAATAAAATAATAATAATAATAATAATAATAATAATAATAATAATAATAATAATAATAATAATACATCACACAGTCCTAGACACTTGGGAACTGTTCGACTTGTGATTTTGTGATACGAAATCCAGCATATCTATCTTGTTTGCTGTGTAATAATAATAATAATAATAATAATAATAATAATAATAATAATGCTTTATTTATAACACATTACATAAAACCAAACATATAAAATTAACAAAAGCAACCTCTATTAAACAGAGTCAGTAAAATATAGCTGTAGCCACGATTTAAAAATCCATACAACGATTTAGCATCCTGACTGAATTCCCCTTAAAAATAGTTATAAGGTGCTAAAGTAATTGGCAATCAGTCTGGCAACTATCTTAAACATTGTGAAGGACCTTCTGGGAAAAAAATCCTATTATTATTATTATTATTATTATTATTATTATTATTATTATTATTATTATTATTATTATTCCTGACAACAACAGCGTGTCCATCTTTTACTGCCTTCTTTAAGAAAAGTTATCATTTTGTTTGAAAGTGAGAGATAGATAAGACCCTGCACTTGACAGGTTTACAAATCAATCAAAGTACAGGTGGAAATGATTCATTCGAAATGCTTGGGACCAGAAGCGCTCTCTATATTTTGGATTTTGGAATATCTGTATTTGTATCATGAGTGACATCTAGGATGTGGGATCCAAGTCTGAACTCAAAATCTGTTTAGGGTTCATATACACTTGTACACATAGAAGAAAGGCAATTTTATGCACAATATTTCTGAATGATTTTGTGCCCGGCTTCCCCATCGAAGCTCTTACCTTTAATTTTCTGTTTGTATTCTTCTGGTCGGTGAAGGTACATGGCTGCCGCGTCACCATTAAGGGGGTCTATGGGGTTGGGGTAGGCCAGCAACTGGGGCAGGAACGACTCAAATATATTGGTCAGATCTGGAAAGAGAAGCACAGGAGAGTCCGCGTGAGACACACAGCAACCAAAGCATCCCACCCAGGATGGGATCATATAATCCAGTTCAATGTATCATATGGAAGTGTGGACTCATATCATTCAGTTCAATGCATCATACACCAGTGTGGACTCATATAATCCAGTTCAATTCATATGGAAGTGTGGACTCATATAATCCAGTCCAATGCATCATATGACGGTGTGGACTCATATAATCCAGTTCAAAGCACCATATGGCATTGTGGACTCATATAATCCAGTTCAAAGCACCATATGGCATTGTGGACTCATATAATCCAGTTCAATGCATCATATGGCAGTGTGGATTCATATAATCCAGTTCAATGCACCATATAGCATTGTGGACTCACATAATCAATTTCAAAGCATCATATGGAAGTGTGGATTCATATAATCCAGTTCAATGCATCCTATAGCAGCGTGGACTCATATAATCCAGTTCAAAGCACCATATGACATTGTGGACTCATATAATCCAGTTCAAAGCACTATATGGCATTGTGGACTCCTATAATCCAGTTCAATGCATCATATGACAGCGTGGACTCATATAATCCATTTCAAAGCATCATATGGAAGTGTGGACTCACATAATCCAGTTCAATGCATCCTATAGCAGCATGGACTCATATAATCAGGTTCAAAGCGTCATATGGAAGTGTGGATTCATATAATCCAGTTCAAAACATCATATACCAGTGTGAACTCATACAATCCAGTTCAAAACATCATATACCAGTGTGGCCTCATATAATCCAGTTCAAAGCACTATATGGCAGCGTGGACTCATATAATCCAGTTCAATGCATCATATGGCAGTGTGCAATTATATAATCCAGTTTAAAGCATCATATGGCAGTGTGGACTCATACAATCCAGTTCAAAGCCTCATATGGCAGTGTAGATGGGGCCTCAAGCCACCTGTATGGATAGTTTTGGATTTTGAAAAATTTCAGTTTTGAGACAGGGGAATGCTTGAACTATTGTACACCAAGATGCATTAAAAGATATAAGGAAATCCTTCAGAATCTATGAAACTAAGAAGACATTTCTAGTAGACATTTTCTTGGATGCGTAAAATCTTCTCCTAGAAATGTCTATTTCTCTGTTTCAAGGGAGGACCAAGATTCCATGCTGACTCTTAATAAAGCCACCCTGTCCCAGCAACTCACCATAAAGAGCTGTCCAAGTCTGATTAATTACATCTAGACATACAGTTCCTGACCTGAAAAGAGAAAAACACAGAAACAAGTCAAGGAATGGCTTCAATTTGCAGAGAGAGTGCCATAGGGTTGTATCCAGTTTAATTCCTTAATCTGCCATGAAAGCATTCCCGGAACATGACAGCATAGGACGAGGAGGAGGCGAGCCAAGGCCGGGCGTCTGTTTGGTCCCATGCGCTCAGCTCTAAAAACAAGCGCATGAGCCCAGGGCGTCCTCGGAGGACCTCTGCTTCCCATTTCTAAGAATACGCTCTCGCTCCCAGGAGCCACAGCCAAGGAAAAGAGAAAGCCAGTCATCCTGCTCACTCAAAGGAAAAATGTCCCCGGAGTCAGGAGTGAAGAAGCCTCTAGACTTGTATACCAAGTGTTGCACCTCAGCACTGGATCACCTTGCTCTTATTAACACACATTCCAGTTTTTTCAGTTTATTCATAAAAGACAGCAAAATCTTAATAAAAAGCAGTAAAGAAAACAGTAATCCAACTGCAAAGGCAATCTGCAGAATACAGTTCAAATTCTTTGTAGAAAATAGTTCAAAATCTCTAATATAGCAAAACAGTCCTGAAAAACAAGGTAGCGTGAACTCCAAAATACAATCCAAACACAGAATCTAGGCAGGAACAGAAGCAAGGATCTATTTCCATGAGAAGACAAGGCAGGAATTAAGCTTCCAAAAATCAACATTGCTCAGTCTAAATCTTTCCCCCTTTCACCCTTTTTAACCATGCTTACAAGCTAGGAAAGCATTCCTCTGACCTTGGGTTCCCACACGTTTATTAGCGATTCTCACAGAACATCTGGGACAACTCTTAACCTTAATCTTGTGTCTCTATCTAAGGAAAGCTCCTCTGCCTCGCTGCCAGAGCCAACTGGACTTTGTCGATGTTCAAAATCCTGTGAAAGGTCACCCTTATCACTAACTTCAGCTTCCTGCTGGCCTGTGGCTTTTCTAACAATTCAGAGACTTCAACATTTCCTTAGTCAACCTGCTGAAACCCAAATCCCCCGTCATCATCAGACTAAACCACAACACCAAGTCCCTAATCTATATATATAAAAGAGTGATGGCATCACGGCAGCGGACAAAACAACAA
This sequence comes from Anolis carolinensis, assembly GCF_035594765.1. Lineage (NCBI taxonomy): Eukaryota > Metazoa > Chordata > Lepidosauria > Squamata > Anolidae > Anolis > Anolis carolinensis. The sequence goes on along the minus strand of NC_085845.1, from coordinate 201,729,033 downwards.
AAGTAAACACCCCACAACCTCGAAAATTGACATCACAACCCCTCATCCATGCCTCTAGGTTGATACAACAAAAAGAAAAGAAAAATAAATTCCTAATTAGAGGGAGAGGAATAATTGTTTTTATCCAATTGCTGCCAGTTACAAGGCTAAGCTCCGCCCACTTGGTCTCCTAGCAACCCACTCAGCCCAGTGTTAATAAAATAATGATAAAAAAATAAATACAAATAATACAATAAAAATTATGAAAAACACTAAAATAATTAATACAATAAAATACTATAACAAAATGACTAAAAATAATACAACAAAATAATAAAATATAATAAATAAAAAAGATAAGTGACAATAAAATTAATTTAAAAAAATACAAATAACGTCAAATAAAAATTCCACAAGTTTTAACCGATACCACCACCACTTTGCCACAGCAACGCGTGGCCGGGCACAGCTAGTGATGATATAATAATATACAGTGTCTATACAAGTCCTGCTGCTTCCTTGTTTGCCACCTGTGTCTCAGGTATGTGTAACTCAGGGTGTTTTGCTTCCTATCTGCGTGGAGTGGTCACTTTCCCTTCCCCCCAAAAAAATCTTCATTAATTTTATTATTTGGGAAGGGAGCATCACGAGACCTCTCTCTGCCTCAAGACATGTGAATCGGCATGAGAAACTTCTTTCCCAAAGTTAGGTAACTTTCTTTGCTCTCTCTACTCTTTCATCTCAGGTGTACTACTACCCGCAACAATAAAAGCACATTTGTACCTGTTTTGAAACCTTACCAGGGCATTTTGAATGGTTTCTATTTCCTACCATAAGTTCATATGCATAGTATAGGCTACACTGCACTCATCGAACCATAAAATCATAGAATCCTAGAGATGGAAGAGACCTGGTGGACCATCCAGTCCAACCCCATTCTGCCAAAAAGAAGGAAAATCGCATTCAAAGCACCCCTAGCAGACGGCCATCTAGCCTCTGTTTCAAAGCCATATATACTCGAAGATAAGCCAATAAGCCGAAAAGGCCTCCCTCGGCTTATAATGGGGTCAAGGTCAAGGCCGGGCAACAAAACCTGGAAGCCATTGCTTGCAATATATGATATATTCCTCTCTTCCCCTCCCTTATCAGTGTGTTTTCTTTTCCAAAGCCTCCCTCGCTCTTAACCAAGGGAATGTTTTGAAAAGGGAAAGACGCCCTTGCAAGTCAGGAAGAAGAAAAATATATATCCATTAATCTTATAAAAGCATTTTCCCCTGAAATATTTGTTATTCTCTCCTACAGATATATAGGCATTAACCCCCTGCATGCATTTGTAATCCCTATGTACTTATATATATCTCTATCTATCTATCTATCTATCTATCTATCTATCTATCTATCTATCTATCTAGATTAATTTTATATATGAATTTTCCCCTCATATGTTTGCAGGTCTTTGCAAATCCTATATACATATAGATCCATGTACCTGTATATCTATAGCCATATCCATATATATATATATATATATATATATATATATATATCTCCATTATTTAATTGTTTGCAGGTCTTTACAAATCCTACATATCATATATATATACACACACACATACATACATACACACACACACACACACATATATACATTATTTAACCTACTGATACCTCGATTAATGTAATTTTATTGGTATCTATTTTTATTTTGAAATTTACCAGTAGCTGCTTCATTTCCCAACCTCGGCTTATACTCGGGTCAATACGTTATCCCAGTTTTTTGTGGTAAAATTAGGTGCCTCGGCTTATATTCAGGTCAGCTTATACCCGCGTACATACAGTACATTCCCCTTTTGCTTCCACCCAAAATAAGACTCGTTTGTAGGATGCATCTTAAAAGTCACTTACGCTTCGTCGATGTTGGGATGGAAAATTTTATTCATGAATCCTGCAAGAGAGAGAAAGACGAGAGCGGTTAGCGGCCAGATCCCTGTGATCACCATTCCCTTATGAAGCCACTGAAGGGTGAGCGAGCCACTGGCTTCTTTGTTTTGCAAGAAGACCTGTTGGTTCCTTAATTAATCCAAACACGGCCAGAAAAGAAATCGGGTGCAGCTTGACAACACAACCCACTACCCGCGCCAACTGGGTCCGTCAAGAGCAATCTGCTGGAAACATCTGGAAACAAGTACACACACATTATGTCCCTAGTTCTGATTAACACAGGCCCTTCCTTCTACAATTATCAGAAAGGAAGGAGGAGGAACATGATTATTCACAGTATTAAGAAACTGGGTATTAGGGATTCCTCTTCTTCAGAAGAGGAAGGGGAGCAGGAAAGTGAATCTGAGGGTGAGTTGGAATCTGAGGAGGAGACTTTGCAAGTACCCACATTTCAGGAGAGGCGAAAGGAAACAGAGCAGAGATGTCGTTCAGCTAGAATAGCTGCCAAAAATGCAACTGAGTAATTGGGAATTGCCCTAGCAGCTGTGAGGGGACTCAGGGCTATAAAGCAGAAACAGGTGCAGCCAGCTCTTGCTGGTAACAAACTTACTCTAATGCCTTTGCTCTCCTTGTGCCTGCTTCGAGTCTGCATCTGGATTTATTTCTGTTTCTTTGTCTGAAGTAAGACTGCTATTTGATTTGGGAATTTATCAGAGACTAAGAACTGTGTTTACCCTAAGACAATGATGGGCAATCTTTTGCATTTGGTGTGTCAAAATTCACCAAAAAAACCTAGCATGACTTGGGTGGTGTGTCATTTCAAGAAAAAAAACACCATAATTTCACAATATATATATAGTTTAAATAACAAAAATATATAATTGTAATATATAACTGTATTTGATAAATCAAAAACTATTTATTACAATTATTTCCATGTACAACAATCTATGGTACCTCTTGCAGTTTCCATGCTGATTTCTCTCTATTGTAGTTTCAATGTAGTCATGAATAATGAATAATATAATAATAATATAATAGTAATAATATAATAGTATACTACAATAATAATAGAATAGTAATAGAATAGTAATAGAATGATATATTTATATATGTAATGTGTATAATTCCCATGGAGTAAACAACAAAACCACTGGACCAAATCACACCAAATTTGGCTACAAAAGACATTAGTCATCCAATCAATCTGCATGCAGCAGCGTGTCAGCAAAAATGGCTAGGCGTGTCAGTGCTGACATGCGTGTCATAGGTTGGCCATCACTGCCCTAAGACTTCCTTGCTTCCTTTTGCATTATTCCACTGAGTGTGCTGTACTTGATGTTTTGCTGAAGTAAAGCAGTTTTCATTTACTTACCGCAGTGTTTTAAGGCTGTTCTTGAAAGACAAAACAGGACGCTGGGTGTACTTGGAAAGAATTTTTACTGATGTCTATGCAAACCAACGCTGAAAGTTTGAGCTTTCCATTCTATACACCGGATTTGGCTGGATTACAGAGTTAAAAAGAGATCCAAGGATATTCTTATCCAGTGGTTCTCCACCTTCCTAATGCCGCGACCCCTTAATATTGTTCCTCATGCTGTGGTGACCCACACCCATCAAATTATTTCCATTGCTACTTCATAACAGTCATTTTGCTATTGTTATAAACCATAATATAAATATCTGGTATGCAGGATGAATTTTCATTCACTGGACCACATATGGCACAAATACCCGATACACCCAAATTTGAATACTGGTAGGGTTGTCTCCTGTTCCATGGTCTGTTCTGACTGTGGCTACTTGGTCGTGATACAGATTTCTCAGGAGACAGACAAGGTGACTTGGTCTCCCCAGACCACCAAGAACATGCACCCTTTACAATAACTTTTATATATTCCAATTATGTTTTGCACCTGCTAAGGTTTCTGTCCAGGGGCCCTTCCACACAGCCTTATATCCCAGAATATTAAAGCAGAAAATCCCACATTATCCGAGTGTGGACTCAGATAATCCAAAGCAGATATAGTGGGATTTTCTGCCTTGATATTCTGGGATATAAGGCTGTGTGGAAGGGCCTGAGGTTGTAATATACACTAAGTTGCTTTGAGTCCCAATAGTGGAGTGAAAACCAAATAGGATAATAACCACAATCGCCTTTCACTGCCATGCAACAAAGAATGGCTGTCAAGCAGTCCTCGGGGAAAGCAGAATGCCCAGATCTGCTCCCCAGGGTCAATACAAGAGGCGTATTTGCGTACAGGTGCAATGCACCCCAGAATTCCTCAAAATGCAGGCACTTGTGTGCATGCATGCGCACACACAGACACAAGGAGCAGGCCAATCACGGTGAGAGACATTTCCCCCAGCACAGGCACTAATTAGCAGCAGAAAGGCCTTGCAAGCAATTAGCGCCTGGCCGTTGCATCAACCTCCCGCCCTTTTGCTCCCGATTCCCACATTGCAAAAGCAAGGTTGAGTGTCCCTTCTCTAAAATACTTCAGACGAGAAGTGTTTGGGTTTTTGTAATAACTACTTCTCTTCTGCAGGCTAAACATGCCCAGCTCTTTAAGCTGTTCCTCATAGGGCTTGTTCTCTAGGCCATTTTGTGATGTCTTAGGCACCTTTGGCCCCTGATCCCGCAGCCATTGCTGATCAAACTGAAGAGAATTTGGGTTTTTTCCCACCTCAGCAAGATTCAATCCCTTTCCAGATGTCTCCTGTTGACATTGCCAAGCCAGAGCCAATTAGGAATGCCCTTGAGATGTTGCCGGCTCTTCCCGGATCTCCGGAGAGTTTAGAGTTTGATAGAAGGGCTACTTTCCAAACAGATCGCTCTCAAAGACAAAGTTTAAGGAGAAGTGTGAGATTAGCAGAGCGAGGCGATTGTGGCTAAGTCAGTTCTCCTGGGAAGAATTGGGGAGGCAGGCATCTGGTGCCTTGTTGTTAGCAGCTCAGTTCTCTTGGGAAGATTTGGAGAGTCACACACCTGCTTTGGGGGAGCTCTTGGACTTCAATAAAAGTTCTGTGCAGAGAATATCTGCCGCGGTGTCAACTGATTGAAGAATACATTGTCTCTTGATCCTGAGCTTCTATTCGGCCCGTTGGCGCGCTTACTCTCGAGTAGACCGGGCGTTGTGGCTCGTCCCTTGCCAAGTTTGGACTGCGTTTCAGATCCATCACGAACAGCCTTAGCCTTGCCTTGCAACCTTGTTCTGGACTATTACTTCAAGTACTTTCCTGAGGAACTTTGCTCCTTTCCCCACTCAAACTTCCAATAAGTTTGAGTGTGTTTCGGTTATTGGATTTTGGACTTTGGACTCTAAAATTGGACATAAAACTTTCATTCTTTGGACTAATTTTGATCTTTTCTAAAAGTTCAACTGCTTGACTATCTATTCTGCTTATTTTTGTTTGAAACTTTTATTGCTTTAATAAAGATATTAGATTGTTTATTGGCCTCCATGTTGGTTCTCAGTGTTCGCGCTGCTTAGGAGTGTTACACATTTTACAAAGGTCATTTTATAGCACATATTAAATAACTTTGTGCATGAAAATAGCATGTGCACTGAACCATCCAAAAGGTTCCACTATCTTAGCCATCCTTATGGATGGTTTTGGAGGATTTCTGAATGCACAAGCTGTAATAGTAATACAAGGAGGTACAACTCAACGTATTTAAAAGACATGGAAACAGTACTCAGGCCAACATACAATGAGGAAATAAGAAGCTATAGGGAGGAATTACGTAACGTAAAGAAAAAGATCAATGGAAATTAAAACTGAGGGAAGAGATAAGGGTAAGTGGCTGGTTCTGTTACCACCAATTACATGATTGATTTAGGAAAGATGTTAAAGCAGGTTTTGCTAACAGAAAATCGACATTGGAATGTATTCTTGAGGAGATAAATAAAGGGCTTAGTTTCTAGATTATATATATCTATATATATAAAAATGTAATGTACGTTTGTGGGACTGAGTAAGCAACAAAACCATTGAACCAAATCACACCAAATTTGGCCACAAAAGACATAGTCATCCAAGCTATGTCTTTCAAACAAAAAAAAAAAAACCTGGAAAATAAAGTCCAAATTAGAGAACAAGGAAGAGCCGTTTTCAACGCTGGTTGCTGGTCAGAAGGGTAGGCTCTGACTCCTTTAGGCCCCGCCCACTTTGTCTCCTAGCAACCCCCTCGGCCACAATGGTTCCGGGGTCCAGCCAGGGTTCAGGCTTTTGAGGCTGCAAGGCTATTCACTGTTATTCCACCTGGCCAACAAAGTATTCCCATAAGCCACAGCAACACGTGGCTGAGCACAGCTAGTATACACACACACACATATATACACACACATACATCTATATATATAAAAGAGTGATGGCATCACGGCAACCGACAAAACAACAAAACTACAGGCCCCCCAACCTCGAAATTTGACAACACAACCCATCATCCACGCCTCTAGGTTGATACAACAAAAAGAAAAGAAAAATAAAGTCCTATTTAGAGAGAGAGGAATAATTGCTTTTATCCAATTGCTGCCAGTTAGAAGGCTAAGCTCCTCCAACTTGGTCTCCTAGCAACCCAATAAAAATAATTAAAAAAACACTAAAAAATAATTAAAAACACTAAAAGATTAATACAATAAAATACTATAACAGAAAATAACTAAAAATACTACAAGAAAATAATAAAATATAATAAATAAAAAGATAACTTACAATAAAAATAATTTAAAAATACAAATAACGTCAAATAAAAATTACACAACAATTTTTAACCAATACCACCACCACTTTGCCACAGCAACGCGTGGCCGGGCACAGCTAGTACTAATACAATCTAGAGGACAACCAAACAAAAATCGCTATGATCTCCTGGGCCAAAGACTTAGGGAAAAAATTGATCTGGAGAATTGGGAGCATCTATGGAGAAGAGGATTTAAATGCTCAATAGCTGGCTCCATTAAAGAAAATATGTCTAAGATGTTTTATAGATGTCAATACTTGTCAATATATTGACGGACAGGGCAATATCAACATTACTAATTCCAATTTGAACCCTTTAAAACTGAGATACACAACCTATATCTACTGGTATGTTGTTGTGTGTTTTCCGGGCTGTGTGGCCATGTTCCAGAAGCATACTCTCCTGACGTTTCATCCACATCTATGACAGGCATCCAAACAACCTGACACAGGTGTGGGCAAAACATCAGGAGAGAATGCTTCTGGAACATGGCCATACAGCCCGGAAAACACACAACCACCCTGTGATTCCAGCCATGAAATTCTTCAATAACATATATCTATGTTTTCTACTTAGGGAGTGAATCCTGAATGCTATTACTATTCGGTATCAATACAGATTAGCATCCAATACATGCAACAGATTGGTAGATAGGTCATATTGCAAACTGTTTAAATTGTTTTATTATGATGCTAGTTGTTTAACTGTTGATTTATGATGTTAATGATTGGGCTTGTCCCCATGTAAGCCACTCCGAGTCCCCGTTGGGGAGATGGAGGCGGCATACAAAAATAAAGTTGTTGTTGTTGTTGTTGTTACATTATTTTATTATGACACAGCAAACAAGATAGACATGCTGGATTTCATATCACAAAATCACAAGTCGAACACTTCCCAAGTGTCTAGGACTGTGTGATGTATTTTCGGATGATGCGCACAGATCCCAGTCGGGTGGCCTTTTGCAGTTGGCAGATCGTAATTTTGTTTCCAAATGCCAGCTGAGATCTTTTGGCACGGCACCCAATGTGCCCATCACCACCGGGACCACCTGCACTGGTTTCTGCCAGAGTCTTTGAAGTTCAATCTGAGTTTTTCCTGTTGTTTTTCGTCAATGAGCCTGTCACCTGGGATGGCGACATCAATGATCCAAACCTTGTTCTTTTCCACAACTGTGATGTCTGGTGTGTTGTGTTCCAGAACTTTGTCAGTCTGGATCCGGAAGTCCCACAGTATTTTTGCGTGCTCATTCTCCAATACTCTAGCAGGTTTGTGATCCCACCAGTTCTTTGCTGCTGGGAGGTGGTACTTGAGGCATAAGTTCCAATGAATCATTTGGGCCACATAGTTGTGCCTCTGTTTGTAGTCTGTCTGTGCGATTTTCTTACAGCAGCTGAGGATATGATCAATGGTTTTGTTGGTTTCCTTGCACAGTCTGCATTTTGGGTCATCAGCTGATTTTTCGATCTTGGCCTTGATTGCATTTGTCCTGATGTCTTGCTCCTGGGCTGCAAGGATCAGGCCTTCTGTCTCCTTCTTCAGGGTCCCATTCATGAGTCATAGCCAGGTCTTCTCCTTATCAGCTTTTTCTTCAATTTTGTCAAGGAACTTTCCATGCAATGTTTTGTTGTGCCAGCTGTCAGCTCTAGTTTGTAGTGCAGTTTTCTTGTACTGTTGTTTTATTATTATTATTTATTTATTTATTTATTTATTTATTACATCACTTCTACCCCGCCCTTCTCACCCATCGGGGGACTCAGGGCGGCTTACAGTATAACCATACACATTAAAAACAGTTTTCATCAAATTTAAAAATCCATCAAGATTAAAAATTACAATAAAATTAAGAATAGCCATTAAAATATACATAATTATACATTTAAATATACATTTAAGGCGCTTTCCATGTTCATGTGGGGTCTGTCAGTAGGTCATATATTCTTATCTCATTTTTGCTGCTACTCATGCTCAAATGCCTGGTCCCATAACCACGTTTTTGTCCTCTTTCGGAAAGACAGGAGGGAGGGAGCCTGCCTGACTTCAATGGGGAGGGCGTTCCATAGGCGGGGAGCCACCACTGAAAAGGCCCTGTCTCTCGTCCCCGCCAGACGCACCTGTGAGGCTGATAGGACCGTGAGCAGGGCCTTATCTGATGATCTTAAGCTTTGAGGTGGGTCGTAGCGGGAGACACGTTCGGACAGATAAGCTGGGCCGGAACCGTTTAGAGCTTTATAGGCTAAAGCCAGCACCTTGAATTGTGCTCGGTAGCTAATTGGCAGCCAGTGGAGCTGGCGTAACAGAGGAGTAGTACGCTCCCTGTACGCCGCCCCAGTTATTAACCTGGCAGCCTCCCGTTGGACTAATTGAAGCTTCCGAACAGTCTTCAAAGGCAGCCCCACGTAGAGTGCGTTGCAGTAGTCTAAACGAGATGTAACAAGGGCGTGGACCACCGTGGCCAAGTCCGGCTTCCCAAGGTACGGTCGCAGCTGGCGCACAAGTTTTAACTGTGCGAAGGCTCCCCTGGCCACCGCTGAAACCTGGGGCTCCAGGCTCAATGATGAGTCTAGGATCACCCCCAGACTGCGCACCTGCGCCTTCAGAGGGAGTGTGACCCCATCCAGCACAGGCTGTAACCCAGTACCCTGTTCAGCCTTCCGACTGACCAGGAGGACCTCTGTCTTGTCTGGATTCAATTTCAATTTGTTGGCCCTCATCCAGTCTAACACAGCGGCCAAGCACCGGTTCAGGACCTGAACAACCTCCTTAGTGACAGGTGGGAAGGAGTGACAGAGCTGGACATCATCTGCATACAGATGACACCTCACCCCGAAACTCCGGATGATCTCTCCCAGCGGCTTCATGTAGATGTTAAACAACATGGGAGATAACACAGAGCCCTGTGGGACCCCAGAAGTCAACGGTTGTCGGGCCGAGCAGGCGTCCCCCAATGACACCATCTGGGACCGACCCTCCAGGAATGAGTGGAGCCACTGCAAAACAGTACCTCCAAGTCCCATTCCCGCGAGGCGTCCCAGAAGGATACCGTGATCGACGGTATCGAAGGCTGCTGAGAGGTCCAGCAGAACCAGCAGGGACACACTCCCCCTGTCCAGTTCCCGGCGTAGATCATCGACTAAGGCGACCAAGGCTGTCTCAGTACCATGCCCCGGCCTAAAGCCAGACTGTGCCGGATCCAGAAAATCAGTGTCAACCAAGAAACCCTGGAGCTGCGAAGCAACCACACGTTCCAAGACCTTGCCCAAATAGGGGAGATTGGAAATAGGCCGAAAGTTTCCGAATTGAGTGGGATCCAATGATGGCTTTTTCAACAGCGGCTTGATCACAGCCATTTTTAGGCTCGCTGGAAACTTGCCCTCCCGAAGGGAGGCATTGACCACCACCTTCACCCACTCGGCCAAACCCCCTCTGGCTTCTCTCACCAGCCAGGATGGGCAGGGGTCTAGGATGCATGTGGTCGGTCTCGCCTCTCCCAGGATCTTGTCCACATCCTCGAGCTCAACCAATTGAAATGAATCCAACAAAACTGGACAAGCAGGTGCACTCGTTACATCCTCAGAGACTGCCGTTAATATGGTGTCAAAGTCGGAACGGATCAGAGCGACTTTGTCCGCAAAGAACCGAGCAAATGCTTCACAGCGGGCTGCTGAGTTATCAGGGCTCCCACCTTGATTGGTGGGAGTTAACAACCCTCTGATGACACGGAACAGCGCCGCCGGACGGTTCTGTGCGGACGCAATGTTGGCCGCAAGGTGGGCTCTCCTTGCAGCTTTGATTGCCGCGGCATATGCCCTAAGATAGGAGCCGAGCCGTGTTCGGTCTGACTCGTTATACCCTGATCGCCACATGCACTCTAGTTCCCTCTTCTTTCGCTTCATCGCTGCCAGCTCCTCAGTAAACCAAGGAGCTGGTTTAGCTCGGTTACTCGAGAGGGGACGCTCCAGAGCGATCGTGTCTATTGCCCTAGTCATCTCTCCATTCCAGAGAGAGACCAGAGCATCAACAGGATCACCTGCCGAGGAGGCGGGAAATTCCCCAAGAGTCGTCAGGAATCCTTCTGGATCCATAAGTCTCCTGGGGCGGACCATTTTAGGTCCACCACCCCTGCAGAGGTTGGGGGGCGCAGTAAGTCTAAACCTGATCAGGTGATGGTCGGTCCATGGCAACGGAGCGATGGTGAGCTCCTCCACACCGCCACCTTCCTCCCATCCCTGACAGAAGACCAAGTCCAGTGTGTGTCCCGCACTGTGGGTGGGGCCTGTTACTAATTGGGACAGCCCCATGGTTGCCATGGCGGCCATGAAGTCCTGAGCTGCACCTGAGAGGTTGGTCTCGGCATGGACATTGAAGTCCCCCAGCACTATGAGCCGCCGGGACTCCAACGCCAGGCCCGAGACCACCTCAGCTAGCTCAGGCAGGGAGACTGTAGTGCAGCGGGGTGGTCGGTACACTAACAGAATCCCTAATCTGTCCCGGTCTCCCACCCTCAGGTGGACACATTCAAACATGGTCGACTGTGGGACGGGGCACCTGGTCAGGGGGATGGAATCCTTATAGACCACCGCGAGCGCACCTCCCCTCCCTCCAGATCTCGGCTGGTGCTGTACGGAATAACCCGGCGGGCAGAGCTGGGTGAGATCAACTCCTCCCATCTCGTCCAGCCAGGTCTCCGTAATACATGCCAGGTCTACATGCTCATCCAAGATGAGATCTTGGATGAAAGATGTTTTTCCGTTCACTGACCTGGCATTAAACAGCACCACCTTTAACCTGGAGGGACCGCCATCCTGGCTACCCAGATTAGCTATGTCAGGAGACCGTTTTGGAACTATTAATGTCCTACCAAAAACCCTAGGCCGAATTAAATGATTTGGTCTCCCTTTCCCGTATCTCCCCCTCCCAGACACCACCTCTATAGGGGCTCCCCACCCATCAGAACACCCTCCTCCCCTATCACACTGTCCTTTCCCTTTCTCTTCCCCTGGTCCAAACGATGTTATTTGGTTTACTAGTTTTCTGTTATAGATTGGCATCCTTTCACACCCATTCCCTTCCCCCACCCTGCAGTCCCCATAACCCTCCAGCCTCCCCCACCCCCCTCCAACAATACAAAGTGCAAATGCAGTTGTAAAGTGCAGAGGGTGCATGAGCAGCATAGGTATAGGGGTCTGAGCTGACTAAAGTGCAAGGCAGGCAGTGGGGATTGTGATGGTGAACTAATTCAATATGGTGCAATATGGTATTATAAGGTGCCAGGGCAGGACCAATTAGAGATGATAGACTTAGTAAACTAGTCAGGGGGACCAGGCTTCACAGTGCATAATAGTTATTATAACAGCATTTAAAGATTGTTATAGCAGCAATATATAAATATTATTATTATTATTATTATTATTATTATTATTATTATTATTGTTGCAAGCTTTCAAGGGGTTTGCCTGAACTTGAATAGATTTCCTTCCCCTAAAAATCCCAAAAGGAAACCTTAATTTTACCATTTTATATTAAGGGATGCCATCTTACTATGCCATTGTATTATGCAATTACTGGGCCGAGATTCCTATATACACATATACAATAGAGTCTCACTTATCCAACATAAATGGGCAGGCAGAACATTGGATAAGCAAATATGTTGGATAATAAGGAGGGATTAAGGAAAAGCCTATTAAACATCAAATTGGGTTATGATTTTACAAATTAAGCACCAAAACATCATGTCATATTGTTATATAATTATATGTTATATAATTTGACAGAAAAAGTAGTTCAATACACAGTAATGCTATGTAGTAATTACTGTATTTACGAATTTAGCACCAAAATATCACAATGTTTTGAAAACATTGACTACAAAAATGTGTTGGATAATCCAGAACGTTGGATAAGTGAGACTCTACTGTATGTATGTATATGTGTATATGTATATATGGAACGTGGCTTGACAATCTATATCTATATATATAAAAGAGTGATGGCATCAGGGCAGCGGACAAAACAACAAAACTACAGGCCCCCCAACCTCGAAATTTGACAACACAACCCATCATCCACGGCTCTAGGTTGATACAACAAAAAGAAAAGAAAAATAAAGTCCTAATTAGAGGGAGAGCAATAATTGTTTTTATCCAATTGCTGCCAGTTAGAGGGCTAAGCTCCACCCACTTGGTCTCCTAGCAACCTACTCAGTCCAGGGAACAGGCACAGTTAGGCCTCACTTAGGCCTCTTCCACGCTGCCTATAAAATACAGATTATCTGATTTTAACTGGATTATATGGCAGTGTAGACTCAAGGCCCTTCCACACAGCTATATAACCCATTTAGAATCTTTATCTGCTTTGAACTGGATTATCTTGACTCCACACTGCCATATAATCCACTTCAGTGTGCATTTTATCCAGCTGTGTAGAAGGGGCCTCATACTTCGTCACAGCAACGCGTGGCCGGGCACAGCTAGTGTTATATAGTTTGACAGAAAAAGTAGTTCAATAGGCAGTAATGCTATGTAGTAATTACTGTATTTACTAATTTAGCACCAAAATATCACGATGTATTGAAAACATTGACTACAAAAATGCATTGGATAATCCAGAACGTTGGATAAGTGAGACTCTACTGAATGTATGTATATGTATATATGTATATATGGAATGTGGCTTGACAATGATGTTGTAAAGGCAAACCAAGGATGTCTTAAGAGGCAAACAAAACTAGAAATAGATTCTACGCAAAGGTCTATTTTAAGTACGACAAACATCCCGGACCTGCTGACTCAAATAAAGAGGTCGGCGTGACTGTCTCTGTGCGCCTGGCCACAGTCTCTGGGGATTTGTCACATTTCCACAACAATTTCTATTAAAACTCTCTTCTACCTTAAAAGGCAAGAGGTTTGGGTCAGTCCCTCCATGTCTGGATTTGCAAAGCTGCTCTTAAACTAGAAAGGACTGAGTTTACAGTCCCGTCTTCAAAACCCAAAAGAAAAAAAAAACATTGAAAATGCTAATTTTCTCTCTCTTGAAATTTCAAATAAAGAGGCTGGGCCACTATTTCAAGGATCTATATATATAGAAATGTAATGTGCATTTTCTCCCATGGAGTAAACAACAAATCCACTGAACCAAATTGTACCAAATTTGGCCACAAAAGATATGGTCATCCGACCTATGTCTTTCAATCAAATAAATCAAGAAAAACAAAATCCAAATTACAGAGGACGAGGAAGAGCCGTTCTCCTCCTGGCTGCCAGTCAGAAAGGTAGGCCCTGCCCCTTTTAGGCCCTGCTCCCTTCATGTCTTAGCAACCCCCTCAGCCACATAATGGTGCCCGAGGGACAGGCAGGGTTCACTTAGGCCTCTTCCACACTGCCTATAAAATACAGATTATCTGATTTTAGCTGGATTATATGGCAGTGTAAACTCAAGGCCCTAACCCAGAATGCCAAGGCACATGATCCACAGTATCTGCTTTGAACTGGATTATCTTGAGCCCACACTGCCATATAATCCAGTTCAGTGTGGATTTTATACAGTTGTGTAGAAGGGGCCTCATATAATCCAGTTCAAAGCAAATAATATAAGATTATAAATATAATATATAAAAATTACTGTGGTACAATAAAACGGAACAATATAATCTCTAAAATCAGGACAGTAAATAAAGAGCAACACTCTGAAAACAGGGGAATGCCAGACAGGAAACAATCAGGGCTAGCTAACACCTCCCAACAAAAGATTCCCCCAAGGAGGAAGCAGCCAGACTTTGAAGCTGAAAGACCATTACTTGCTAAGCATTCTGGCTAATTGTAGCATTCATACTTGCCTCCAACAGACAAAAAAAAAAAAAGGAACAACCAGAAATATTGTATATTCATAAGCTTTAGGAAATAACATGTACTATCTACCATGAATTCCTCAATACTTTATTTTCCATCCCACCACACTTCGCCACAGCAACGCGTGGGCGGGCGCAGCTAGTATGTTGTATATGTTTTGTAGAAACTGTATACAGCAAGGGTGTGCCCTAAGTTATGTGCATTTAATAATAGTGTAGTAGTATGATGATGATGATGATGATGATGTTCCATTTTTGCAAAGTCTACCAAAAGTTCTGTTAAACAAACAGCACAAGGAAGCGACTCCCAGCATCCCGTCATGCTAATGTTGGCTGTGGGATGATGGGAATTGCCATCCCAAAGCTCTGGGCCAGCAAATTAGGGAACACTCATTCTTAGATTAATCTCCATTCTGAATTTAACCAAAGTCCTTGAGGCTACAGCAGCATCTGTTCTAAATACTAGACCTTCCTGTTTCTACTTCCGCTTGTATTTCATACAAAACAAGACACGCGTAACCTTGAATTACCCACTTGTATGTTGCTAACAAGATTCCAGGTGATAAGTAACTGAAGGCTATGGGGCTATGGTTTTTAGCTTTGGATATGTTTTAATGCATTTTAATTGTGGATTTTTTTAATACTGTTCTGCTTAATTCTGTTTTAATGTTTACATATTTGTATATTTTAAATTGTGTGGTAATACTTTTAATGTAAGCTGCTATGAGTCTCAGTTGGGAGAGATAAAGCAGGGTATTAATAAACATAATAAACATAATAAACATAATAATAATAATAATAATAATAATAATAATAATAATACATCACACAGTCCTAAAACACCTGGGAAATGTTTGACTTGTGATTTTGTGATACGAAATCCAGCATATAGATCTTGTTTGCTGTGTCATACTATGTCTTTGTGTCAATAATAATAATAATAATAATAAGGAATTGTGGGAGTTGTAGTCCAAAACCCCTGGAGGGCCAAAGTTTGCCATGCCTGTTCTATATAATATGGACATGATATAAGACAGAAAGCCTATCAATAACATTGATCATTCAATCACGCCTTGCTTCCAGTGCAATGTGCCCTCCTCGTCACTAGAGGGCAGTCACACATTATCATATTTTCTAGGAAAAATCTGCAGAGTCTAATAAAAAGAGGAGGAAGGAAAAAAGTATTCCTGTATTACACTATGTAACAAAATTTGATATATTTTTTTCCTGTTCCTGGTTTGCACGTGTTATATCCTGTTTAATTGTGCAGTTCTTACTTTGAAAGGTGTTGTTCTACTCCAGAACTTCATTTTTGTGCCAGAAACTATGTTGAATGGGTCAAGACTGTGAGATATTCATTGAAAAATTCCAGCAAAATATTTTTCAGAATATCTCTCCCGCAGAAACAAAAAATTTGCAGTTTGATAAACTTTTTTTTTGCAATTTGCTAAACAATTTTTTTGCAGTTTAATAAACTTTTTCCATGTTTTTTTATGATAGAATCAATTAGGAAATGACGTTTATAATGCCGGAACAAAAGCATTGTTACACAGCGTTGTTGTTGTTGTTGTTGTTATGTTTGTTTACTTCCAGTCTTTTCTCTCCACAAGGAGACTCAAAGCGGTTGTTGCACCTTTAAGCCTCACCAATGTATTTCTGCCTCTTCTTTTATGGACTATAACTTAACAAAATGTGAAAGCATCCCATAATGCACAAAGTTTATACTGAAATAAAACTGGTAAATTTGAAAAGTCTCCCACTACTTTCTTCCTCTCCTGTTTTTATACATATTTTCTCAGTGTTGTTCTTTATTTACTGTCAAACAGACAAGGGTTCTTTCTCCCTAAACCTTACTTGTCTAGTTTCCAACAGACCTCACAACCTCTGAGGATGCCTGTGGGAGAAACATCAGGAGAGAATGCTTCTGGAAGATGGCCAGACAGTCCGGCCATGAAAGCCTTCAACAACACATTAAAACATAATTAGATGATAAAACCCACAGCACCCCTTTAAACTCGGGGGTCCTGACGCCAGATGAGTTCCCTAAGATCAAGGTTGGAGTTGCAAAAAAAAAAAAAGGCAATAGTAAATATGTTAACAACAAGGTGTAGTGTTTACACTGGACTGCAGAAAATGTTCCACCTCCACCTCATAAAAAGGGAGAAATCAGCCTTACAAATGCTGATTTGTTATCAGTAAATATTTGATTTCATACCTATTATCCCACCGACTTTGGCCCTCAAATATACTGCACAGTCTCATCTTTTCCCAATTATGGACCATGTTAACCTATGGGATTATTGACCCCCTGATTGGAAGCCGCTGTGATTATCATTGATTGTTGTTTTTAGTGTAAAATTTTATTTTGTGTAATAAAGTGTTTTTTATATTGTTATGTACTGTATGTTGTGTATTATTGTTGTAAACCGCCCTAAGTCCCTTCTGGGAGATAGGGTGGTATATAAAAAAAAGTATTATTATTATTATTATTATTATTATTATTATTATTATTATTATTATTATATTTTATATACCCAGGATTGTGTAAAAATCAACAAGTGGGAAGAAAGTTTAAGAAACTCTGGTCTATTCAACCTCCTGCCAGATCCAGATCAGCTTCCAATTGTCAAGAACTTTGTCAAGAAGGTGATAATTTTCAATTCTGAAGCTCAGCTCTGAGATCTGACATTGACCTTCCTTCCAAATGACCACATCTTATTTTTCTTTCAAAAGCAAACTCTCTTGGCATTGGTGTTATTATGGGATGGAGTGGGCAACGTGTGGCTGCATGGGCCCCTTTTCAGTGGGTTTGCCACCCTTGACCTAGTGAGATAGAAAGGGCACTGCATCTCTAATCATAGAGAAAACACTGTTTGATGAACATGTGTTTGATTGACACCACCTGGGTATGACTGTGGATGTCATGATGAAATACCTAAGGGGGGTGTAGTAATGCCGCAGTCCTAACCATGTGAGGGTTATTGCAAAGGGGTTGCATCAGACAGTGTCCCTTACTGATGACTGATCAGCAGGTACCTGGGAGTTACTCTGGACCATGTTCTGACATAATGTCATGATCTCCGATCTTTGACATCTCCGACACAGACCAAGCTGTTCAAGCGCTGACAAAGAACAGATGCCATCCATAAAACGGGCCAGCCATAAAACCTCAATTACCCTCTGGTATGTGAGAGCCCCTATATAAATGGGCTATAGAGAAGATTCTGGTATTCTGTACAGTAAAACCTGTTGGAATCTACCAGCGTGTGTCTTGGTGCTCACAGCACAACTGGAAGAAGAGAACCTAACAATCAATAAAACCTCAATTATCCTCTGGTATGTGAGAGCCCCTATATAAATGGGCTACAGAGAAGATTCTGGTATTCTGTATAATAAAACCTGTTGGAATCTACCAGCGTGTGTCTTGGTGCTTCCTTCTGTGGAAGACTTGTCCACAGCACAACTGGAAGAAGAGAACCTAACAATCCATAAAACCTCAATTATCCTCTGGTATGTGAGAGCCCCTATATAAATGGGCTACAGAGAAGATTCTGGTATTCTTTACAATAAAACTTGTTAGAATCTACCAGCGTGTGTCTTGGTGCTTCCTTCTGTGGAAGACTTGCCCACAGCACAACTGGAAGAAGAGAACCTAACAATCCATAAAACCTCAATTATCCTCTGGTATGTGAGAGCCCCTATATAAATGGGCTACAGAGAAGATTCTGGTATTCTTTACAATAAAACTTGTTAGAATCTACCAGCGTGTGTCTTGGTGCTTCCTTCTGTGGAAGACTTACCCACAGCACAACTGGAAGAAGAGAACCTAACACATAAGAAGAATTGCTTGACTATCAAACAAAGAGTGGGTGTTAGAAATAACATCGTATGAAAGCGGACTGGCACAACCTGGGGATCACAACCAGACACAGTGAAAACATCTGCCCTTGCGCTTGGCTACTCTGCGGCTGAATACGCATGCCCAGTGTGGAATACATCTCACCACGTTGAAACAGTGGATGTGGCTCTTAATGAGACATGCCACATCATCACAGGATGTCTACAGCCTACGCCGATGGAGAAATTAGACTGTTTAGCCGGTATTGCACCACCTCACATCTGTCAGGAGTAGCAGCCTGTAACAAAAGGACCAAGGCAGTGACATCTCCGGCCCATCCTCTGTTCGGGTATCAGCTAGCAAGACAATGCCTTAAACCAAGAAGCAACTTCTTAAGTTCTGTAGAGATACTCGCAGGAACATCTCAGCAAGCGAGAGTCCAAATGATGCAGACTAAAACCTGGAATCAATGGTTGATACTGGATGAAACTCCCTCCTGGGCACACAGGAGACTGGGTGACTTGGAAGGCGCTGAACAGACGGTGCTCTGGCACCACGAGATGCAGGGCTAATCTTAAGAAATGGGCTACAAAGTGGAGTCTACAACATGCGAGCGTGGAGAAGAGCAAACCACAGACCACTGACTACAATGCAGCCTGAGCCCTGCCACATGAAAAGTGGAGGACGTTCTCACAACCACACCAGAGGCACTCCATGTGGCCAGCTTCTGCTAAAAGGAAATTAGGTATAACGCCAAGTTTTTAACTTTGTTTGTGGTTTTTCTATACATTATAACTGTATCCTCAATTCGCTTCTGACAGGGCAAATATATAAACAGCAGGTGGCTATAGAAGGAGAATGAAATAATCCATCTTCCTCTCTCCTGCGTGACTCAGTGTGAGTATCTGCCTATGTTGTACGTGACTATCTGATGACTCTGATTGTCTGGAAAGTGGGTCTGTGTATCCTGGTTGTACATTTGTATATATTGCAACTGTGAAGATTAAAGCCTCCGGTTATTTTGGGTGAAAACCTGAATCTGTGAGTTTACTGAACGATGTGTAGATAAGGTCAGTTGGACTCTGCTGAGAGACGGGGTTGAAGCGTGTTTTTGTTGTGAAAGGACTCTGCTGCATTTTGCTTGCTTCTGGGACACTTGCTATCCAGCTTGCAGCGGTTCGGGTAGGTTGTGATTTGGAAACTATACATCACTTCATGACCAGGATCCCACAACAGGTGTCCTAGAATGACCTTTTACCTGGGGAAGAAGACAAACTGCAATCTCCTAGATCAGTCGGTAGACTGTTAGGAATTGTGGGAGCTGAAGTCCAAAACACCTGGAGGGCCGAAGTTGGCCCATGCCTGACCTAGACACATCAAGGAGTTGCAACTCACCTTTGGCAATGACTCCTTTGCAACTGCTAGTTGTACATTTAAAAACAAATGTTTTGAAAAACCTAAGTGAGCTTCAGGAAACTTCCCTTTTCTTGCATTATTATGCTGGACATTTCTGGCAGTCTTATTGGGCTGCAGAAGAAAAATAGGTCTCCAAACCCACGGGAAAACAAGCAAGACGACACTTTCTGAAACCTTACCTATAGACGGGGATTTGAAGGGGTATTTGTCGGGAAGGTCCACTCTAACTTTCCACACGCCACCTTCGTACGGTGCTGCAAGGAGAGAAGGAAAGGCTGGTCAGTTGTGCAAAAAAACAAGGCAAATTGTCCACGAAAGGTCTGTTTTGTTGGGCATCTAAGACAGAGACACAGCTTGAGATGATATAAAATAATTGCAAATATATCCTTTAAAAAGTCCTGAGAGAAATTAAAGTTAGCTCACTCAAAAGAGCATTACTTGCCTTGGAAGAGACATGAAGATAACAACAATAACACTATTATTATTATTATTATTATTATTATTATTATTATTATTATTATTATTATTATGACACAGCAAACAAGATAGACATGCTGGATTTCATATCACAAAATCACAAGTCAAACACTTCCCAAGTGTCTAGGACTGTGTGATGTATTTTCGGATGATGTGTGCAGATCCCAGTAGGGTGGCCTTTTGCAGTTGGCAAAATTATTATTATTATTATTATTATTATTATTATTATTATTATTACCATAAGCTATATCACTGCACTTTCGTTTAGACTGCCCTCCCATTTTACTCCATTCTCCTAAATGGTGGTCTTTTTATGTTATTCCTTGTTTTAAATTGGTTTTCATTGCTATTGTATTGTATTACAGTAGAGTCTCACTTATCCAACCTAAACGGGCCGGCAGAACGTTGGATAAGCGAAAATGCTGGATTATAAGGAGGGATCAAGGAAACGCCTATTAAACATCAAATTACGTTATGATTTTACAAATTAAGCACCAAAACATCACGTTTTACAACAAATGTACAGAAAAAAGCAGTTCAATACATGACAACGTTGTATAGTAATTACTATACAGTAGAGTCTCACTTATCCAAGCCTCACTTATCCAAGCCTCTGGATTATCCAAGTCATTTTTGTAGTCAATGTTTTCAATATATTGTGATATTTTGGTGCTAAATTCGTAAATACAGTAATTACAACATAACATTACTGTCTATTGAACTACTTTTTCTGTCAAATTTGTTGTCTAACATGAAGTTTTGGTGCTTAATTTGTAAAATCATAACCTAATTTGACGTTTAATAGGCTTTTCCTTAATCTCTCCTTATTATCCAAGATATTGCTTATCCAAGCTTCTGCCGGCCCGTTTAGCTTGGATAAGTGAGACTCTACTGTATTTACAAATTTACCACCAAAACACCACAATATATTGAAAATATTGACTACAAAACATTGACTACTAAAATGCAGACTGTGTTGTATAATACACTTAATGTTGGATAAGTGAAGGTTGGATAAGCGAGACTCTACTGTATCTGATTTTAATGTGTTTTATTTAGTTGAAGATGTTGTTTTTATCTGTTTTTATTTTGTTTTATTTAGACCCGGGGAGGCTAACATGGGGCCAAAGCCCAAAGGACAAACAGTAAACAAAATAAAAATGCGTATGTAACCAACATCATCAAGCAGATAAAAAGAGCAAATTAAAACCACAAAATACAGAATACTACAATAAAGCAATAAAATACACAAATGATAAAAGGCGAAGCACCAGGCGGTCTAGAACAAAGTGCAGACATATAAATTGTAAGCATTGTTCTTCTCCTTTTAAAAGGGAACAGAAAACCTAAAAAAAAGAAGGTTGAGACCAGGGGTCCCCAAACTAAGGCCCGGGGGCCGGATGCGGCCCTCCAAGGTCATTTACCTGGCCCCCGCCCTCAGTTTTATAATATAATATTTTATATCATTTTAAATAATATAATATATTGTATATACATATAATATTCATAATAATATTATAATGTTATACGATATAATACTAATAATACCATGTAATAATATTAATTATATGATATTTATTACATATAATATTACAGTATAGTGGTATAGTTCAATATAGTAATATATAATGCTAATATTTTGCTATGCTAATAATATAATATATTGTATGTACATACAGCTGCTCTGAGTCCCCTTTGGGGTGAGAAGGGCGGGATATAAATGTAATAAATAAATGTAGTAAATGAATAAATAAATAATTTTAGACTTAGGCTCGCCCAAAGTCTGAAATGTCTTGAAGGCACACAACAACAACAACAACAACAACAATCCTAATTAACTTGACTATCTCATTGGCCAGAAGCAGGACCACACTTCCCATTGAAATCCTGATAGGTTTATGTTGGGTTACAATTGTTTTTATTTTTAAATATTGTATTGTATTGTTCTTTCAAGAGTGGGTTGGGAAGGACCACAGGGCTGATGGTATCAAGAAACAAGTCTTGTCTGAATACGTTGTCAATGCCAAAGGCGTCCATCTGGAACCAGAAAAGTTTTTCGGAAAAGGCCAAAGTTTTAAGCGGAAATCTACCGAGATGCATGAGAGCCCCAGAAAGGCCTGTCTGGAATATTCCAAATCTTTTCAAGGACTCCATAGAACTAGGAGAGATTTAAAAGTTAACCCCAAACTGCTTACCGATTTATATTTACTAGCTGTGCCCGGCCACGTGTTGCTGTGGCTTAGTCCTAAGTGGGGTTTTCTTTGTGGCATTCAAGTTGGCCAACAGTGGAAGTATGAAGCAGCCAGGCTTTGAAGCTGCAAGGCTATTCAATGGGATTCAAGTTGGCCAACAGTGGAATCCCCTAGGTATGATGCAGCCAGGCTTTGAAGCTGCAAGGCTATTCAATGGTGTTCAAGTTGGCCAACCGTGGAGTCCCCTAGGTATGTAGCAGCCAGGCTTTGAAGCTGCAAGGCTATTCAATGGTATTCAAGTTGGCCAACAATGGAGTCCCCTAGGTATGAAGCAGCCAGGCTTTGAAGCTGCAAGGCTATTCAATGGTGTTCAAGTTGGCCAACAGTGGAGTCCATTAGGTATGAAGCAGCCAGGCTTTGAAGCTGCAAGGCTATTCAATGGTGTTCAAGTTGGCCAACAACGGAGTCCATTAGGTATGAAGCAGCCAGGCTTTGAAGCTGCAAGGCTATTCAATGGTGTTCAAGTTGGCCAACAACGGAGTCCATTAGGTATGAAGCAGCCAGGCTTTGAAGCTGCAAGGCTATTCAATGGTGTTCAAGTTGGCCAACAACGGAGTCCACTAGGTATGAAGCAGCCAGGCTTTGAAGCTGCAAGGCTATTCAATGGTGTTCAAGTTGGCCAACAACGGAGTCCCCTAGGTATGATGCAGCCAGGCTTTGAAGCTGCAAGGCTATTCAATGGTGTTCAAGTTGGCCAATAGTGGAGTCCCCTAGGTATGATGCAGCCAGGCTTTGAAGCTGCAAGGCTATTCAATGGTGTTCAAGTTGGCCAATAGTGGAGTCCCCTAGGTATGAAGCAGCCAGGCTTTGAAGCTGCAAGGCTATTCAATGGTGTTCAAGTTGGCCAACAACGGAGTCCACTAGGTATGAAGCAGCCAGGCTTTGAAGCTGCAAGGCTATTCAATGGTGTTCAAGTTGGCCAACAACGGAGTCCCCTAGGTATGATGCAGCCAGGCTTTGAAGCTGCAAGGCTATTCAATGGTGTTCAAGTTGGCCAATAGTGGAGTCCCCTAGGTATGATGCAGCCAGGCTTTGAAGCTGCAAGGCTATTCAATGGTGTTCAAGTTGGCCAATAGTGGAGTCCCCTAGGTATGAAGCAGCCAGGCTTTGAAGCTGCAAGGCTATTCAATGGTGTTCAAGTTGGCCAACAACGGAGTCCACTAGGTATGAAGCAGCCAGGCTTTGAAGCTGCAAGGCTATTCAATGGTGTTCAAGTTGGCCAATAGTGGAGTCCCCTAGGTATGATGCAGCCAGGCTTTGAAGCTGCAAGGCTATTCAATGGTGTTCAAGTTGGCCAACAACGGAGTCCACTAGGTATGAAGCAGCCAGGCTTTGAAGCTGCAAGGCTATTCAATAGTATTCAAGTTGGCCAACAGTGGAGTCCACTAGGTATGAAGCAGCCAGGCTTTGAAGCTGCAAGGCTATTCAATGGTGTTCAAGTTGGCCAACAACGGAGTCCACTAGGTATGAAGCAGCCAGGCTTTGAAGCTGCAAGGCTATTCAATGGTGTTCAAGTTGGCCAACAACGGAGTCCACTAGGTATGAAGCAGCCAGGCTTTGAAGCTGCAAGGCTATTCAATGGTGTTCAAGTTGGCCAACAACGGAGTCCACTAGGTATGAAGCAGCCAGGCTTTGAAGCTGCAAGGCTATTCAATAGTATTCAAGTTGGCCAACAACGGAGTTCACTAGGTATGAAGCAGCCAGGCTTTGAAGCTGCAAGGCTATTCAATGGTGTTCAAGTTGGCCAACAACGGAGTCCACTAGGTATGAAGCAGCCAGGCTTTGAAGCTGCAAGGCTATTCAATAGTATTCAAGTTGGCCAACAGTGGAGTCCACTAGGTATGAAGCAGCCAGGCTTTGAAGCTGCAAGGCTATTCAATGGTGTTCAAGTTGGCCAACAACGGAGTCCACTAGGTATGACGCAGCCAGGCTTTGAAGCTGCAAAGCTATTCAATGGTGTTCGAGTTGGCCAACAGTGGAATCCCTAGGTATGAAGCAGCCAGGCTTTGAAGCTGCAAGGCTATTCAATAGTATTCAAGTTGGCCAACAGTGGAGTCCCCTAGGTATGAAGCAGCCAGGCTTTGAAGCTGCAAGGCTATTCAATGGTGTTCAAGTTGGCCAACCGTGGAGTCCCCTAGGTATGAAGCAGCCAGGCTTTGAAGCTGCAAGGCTATTCAATGGTGTTCAAGTTGGCCAACAACGGAGTCCACTAGGTATGATGCAGCCAGGCTTTGAAGCTGCAAGGCTATTCAATAGTATTCAAGTTGGCCAACAGTGGAGTCCCCTAGGTATGAAGCAGCCAGGCTTTGAAGCTGCAAGGCTATTCAATGGTGTTCAAGTTGGCCAACCGTGGAGTCCCCTAGGTATGAAGCAGCCAGGCTTTGAAGCTGCAAGGCTATTCAATGGTGTTCAAGTTGGCCAACAACGGAGTCCACTAGGTATGATGCAGCCAGGCTTTGAAGCTGCAAGGCTATTCAATGGTGTTCAAGTTGGCCAACAACGGAGTCCACTAGGTATGACGCAGCCAGGCTTTGAAGCTGCAAGGCTATTCAATAGTATTCAAGTTGGCCAACAGTGGAGTCCCCTAGGTATGAAGCAGCCAGGCTTTGAAGCTGCAAGGCTATTCAATGGTGTTCAAGTTGGCCAACAACGGAGTCCACTAGGTATGATGCAGCCAGGCTTTGAAGCTGCAAGGCTATTCAATGGTGTTCAAGTTGGCCAACAACGGAGTCCACTAGGTATGATGCAGCCAGGCTTTGAAGCTGCAAGGCTATTCAATGGTGTTCAAGTTGGCCAACAACGGAGTCCACTAGGTATGAAGCAGCCAGGCTTTGAAGCTGCAAGGCTATTCAATGGTGTTCAAGTTGGCCAACAACGGAGTCCACTAGGTATGATGCAGCCAGGCTTTGAAGCTGTAAGGTCACTCCTTGGACAGTAAGGAGTATTGTGGCCAAATTTGGAGTGATTTGGCCCAGAGGTTTTGTTGTTAACTCAGTTCTACAAACGAACAGTACAGACACACACACACGCACACACACACACACACATATATTTAATACATATCATAATATATATTTATATACTTATGTATAACTCAACCTTATGGGCAGGCTTTAGGGTCAAAATTATGGATTTCGATATAAGCCATATATAAGGTCATTCTGCAGAGGAGGGCAAGGGTCAGTGCCATTACAAGAGGCCAGTTGTCCAGGTCTTTAAAAAGGCCAGAATTGTCATTGCAATGGAGAGAGAATAAGGGGGTCAGTGCTTTTTTGGGGGGTTCTCCCAATACAGACAAAGCTCTTGCTTTGGCAAATTTACTCAGAGAAGCTTCCTTTTTTGATCAAAGGTACGTTTCTTACCTTGACCTATGGATAAATCAACTTAGGTTGTGATGGGTCCATTGTTTCTAGACTTGTACAGAGTACCGTATATACTCGAGTATAAGCTGAGTTTTCCTGCCCTTTTTGAGGGCTGAAAAAGCCCCCCTCGGCTTATACTCGAGTGAGGGTCCTGGCCGGCTTATATTCAGGTTGGCTTATACTCGAGTATATGCGGTATTTTACTCTTTATTATTGTTATTACATTTATTATTTTACTCCATTTCTTCTTCTTATTATTATTATATTTACTCTATTATTTTTGGAAGGCTACGTAAGCACATTTAAACTGAAGAAGGTTAGAATAATGATTTGATCAGAGTTGAACAATCTTATCTTAAATTACAGTTTTATGTAAATATGTTGTAAATCGCCTTGAGTCCCCCAGGGGTGAGAAAGGCGGTATATAAATATACTGTACTAAATAAATAAATAAATAAATATTCAAAAACATTTAAGTTACTGATGCCTCCATTAATGTAATGTTATTGGTATCTGATTTTTATTTTTTATTTTATTGGTACCTATTTTTTATTGACCCTCGGCTTATACTCAAGGCAATAAGTTTTCCCAGTTTTTTTGTGGTAAAATTAGGTGCTTTGGCTTATATTCGGGTTGGTTTACACCTGAGTATATACAGTAAATACAGAAATGTAATTAATTGACATCAAGTCCACTTTGACTTAAACCAGGGGTCCTCAAACTTTTTAAGCAGAGGGCCGGTCCACAATCCTTCAGACTGTGGAGGGGCCGAATTATCATTTGAAAAAGAAATATGAACAAATCCCTATGCACACTGCACATGTCTTATTTGTAGTGCAAAACAACAACAACAATGAAAGAACAATAAAATATTTAAAAATGAAACCAACATAAACCTATCAGGATTTCAATAGGATGTGTGGGCCTGCTTCTGGCCAATGAGATAGTCAAGTTAATTAGGATTGTTGTTGTTGTTGTGTGCCTTCAAGTCATTTCAGACCTTGGGCGAGCCTAAGTCTAAAATTATTTATTTATTCATTTACTACATTTATTTACTACATTTATATCCCACCCTTCTCACCCCGAAGGTGACTCAGAGCAGCTGTATGTACATACAATATTATATTATTAATAAAGCACAATATTAGCATTACTATTACTATATTGAACTATACCACTATACTATAATATTATATGTAATATATAACATGTAATTAATATTATATGGTATTATTATTAGTATTACATTATATAACATGATAATATTATCAATATCATATGTATATATAATATATTATATTCTTAAAACTGATATAAAAATATCTATATATATAAAAGAGTGATGGCATCAGGGCAGCGGACAAAACAACAAAACTACAGGCCCCCCAACCTCGAAATTTGACAACACAACCCATCATTCACGGCTCTAGGTTGATACAACAAAAAGAAAGGAAAAATAAAGTCCTAATTACAGGGAGAAGAATAATAGTTTTTATCCAATTGCTGCCAGTTTGAAGGCTAAGCTCCGCCCACTTGGTCTCCTAGCAACCTACTCAGCCCAGGGGACAGGCACAGTTAGGCCTCACTTAGGCCTCTTCCACAGATTTTAACTGGATTATATGGCAGTGTAGACTCAAGGCCCTTCCACACAGCTATATAACCCATTTAGAATCTTATATTATCTACTTTGAACTGGATTATCTTGACTCCACACTGCCATATAATCCATTTCAGTGTGCATACTAAACATAAAGACAACCACACAACAGACATTCAATACCACCACTACCTCAACAATTTCTCACCAACACCACCAGACAACGCCACAGCAACGCGTGGCCGGGCACAGCTAGTTATATTATAAATGAGGATGGGGGCCAGGTAAATGACCTTGGAGGGCCGCAAGTTTGGGGACCCCTGACTTAAACTATGAATGAGAGACACTTCCAAATTGCAGTATTCTCAACAGCTCTTGTTCATGTCTTAAGTACTAACCCTGACTTATTAGGACTATCATCTGATTAGAAAAAAACCTCAACTTCCTGGCCTTTAGCCCAGCTTCTGCCTACCTAGCAGTTCGAAAGCAAAAATGTGAGTAGATAAATAGGTACCACTTAAAAGCGGGGAGGTATTAAGGCACCCATAAGAAATTTCCAGAAAAATGTTGGCAATTCAATCAAGGAAGTTTATGAACAAAACTCTTCGGCAGGGAGAGGGAGCGACAGCAAACCGCCATGGCCGAAACCGAGACCAAGCCTTCAAGATGCCGAAGATGGGGAAAAGCCTATATATATATATATATATATATATATATATATATATATATATATATGTGTGTGTGTGTGTGTGTGTGTGTGTGTACAATTGTTTGTCTTGTCAATGTATAAACAACATTAAATGTTTGCCGTATATATGTGTTCTATGACCCGTCCTGAGTCCCAGTCGGGGTGAGAGGAGCAGAATATAAATACTGCAAATAAATAAATAAATAAATTTGTTGAATTAAATCTGGCCATATAAAAAAGCCACTCAAGCCCTCCACCTTTGCTAGGCTTAGGGGCATAAAGCCTCCATGAAAGTGGAAAAATACAAATAAAGGTCTATGTTTTATATACCTGAGAAGTATAAAAAAAAAACCACTCACACTTTGAACTCTTTGTTGTGTTTACACTAACTCATTTTGCTGCCTATTTTCTTTATTCCCGTTTTGTTCCATAGCTAGATCTATTTATCTATCTGAAAGTATACATGCTTGTTTGTTCTGTTTGTCTTTAATTCTGTCTTAATGTTTGCATATTTGTATATTTTAAATTGTATACTAATGCTTTTATGTCAAGCTGCTTTGAGTCCCCTTTGGAGCAATAAATCAGGGTATTATTATTATTATTAATAACAATAATACAGTAGAGTCTCACTTATCCAAGATAAACAGGCCGGCAGAACATTGGATAAGCGAAAATGTTGGATAATAAGGAGGGATTAAGCAAAAAGCCTATTAAACATAAAATTATGATTTCACAAATTAAGCACCAAAACATGTTTTACAACAAATTGACAGAAAAAGCAGTTCAATACACAGTAATGTTATGTAGTAATTACTGTATTTACGAATTTAGCACCAAAATATCACCATATATTGAAAACAATGACTACTAAAAGGCAGACTGGCTTGGATAATACAGAATCTTGGATAAGTGAAGGTTGGATAAGTGAGACTCTATTGTAATAACGATGATGATAATAATAATAATAATAATAATAATGACATGTGATCCAATACAAAAGCCAGCAGTGTCTGCTGTGGACTCATTTTGTTGTGTTTCAAATAACAACAACAACAACAACAACAACAACAACAACAACAACAACAACAACAAGGCGTGACGATCTGGACCAAATATGGTACATAGGTCCTTCATTATCCAATTTAACATAATTCAGGGTTTTCAGCCCTTTCTGTTTGTTGTCTTATTTTGAATACAGCATATTATTGGGGGCATAAACAAATATCAAACAATCTCCACCCTCACTTTATTGCATTTCCCCCAATGTTTACTTTTCTCATTGTGAAACTTTTTTAAAAAATCAGATTTTTATATAGTACCAGCTATTCAAAGCATTGCAAAAGTTGGAGCAGATTTGCGTACTTACTTCCTTGTGGTCCATAGAACTTTACTACAAATTCGTTGAGTCCTCCCAGGATCGTGACCTCGTGCTTGCTTTCGATGCTGGAGAGAGGCAGACGAGTCAAGGAAAGGTTCGGAAAACAAGGAAAGGTTTGGAAAACTTGCAGCTGAAATGGTGGCCTCCCTTCCCAAGCCAACCTGGATTAAGCCTCCCATCTATATATATAAAAGAGTAATGGTGTTCCGCCCCCCTCCACTGAACAACAAAAATACAAGCCCCAGAACCTAGAAATTTGGCAGCACAATCCACCATCCTTGCCCCTAGATTCCGACAACAAAAAGAAAAAAAGTCCTAATTAGAGGGAGAGGAATAATTGTTTTTATCCAATTGCTGCAAATATACAGTAGAGTCAACATCATATATGTTAAAAAAAGTCAAAGCATGTGTGCATGTATCTATGTTTGTTTGTATGTATTTTCCAAGATGGCCCCCCACTTCCAGAGAGCATGGTGACTCCTGCCAACAATGGATCTGGATTAAACTTGGAACTGGATCTGGATCAACAGATAATGCTGGAAGGGTTTGGGGCAAATGAACCTTGGTTTTGGCAGTTGTGGTTCACCCACGTCATGAGAATGGTGAACACAGCCAATGTTGGAGCTGGACCAAACTTGGCACTCAGACCCAACATGGCCAACTGTGTATACAGGCGGGGTTTGGGGGTGATTGACCTTGGATCTGGGAATTGTAGTTCGCCCATATGCATAGAACACTGGACCCAGCCTATGTTGGATCTGGAACCACACATGGCACACTGACTCTCCATAACCAACAGAACATACTGGAGAAATCTGGGAAACATTGATTTATGGGAGTTATAGTTCACCATCCATAGATTCTGTGACCCCCACCGACAATGGCCCGGGCCCAAACTTGGCACAGAGAAGCCCCATGACCAACTGAACATACTGCATAAGTTAGTGGGAATGGACCTTGATTTTGGGAGTTACAGTTCACCTGCATCCAGAAAGCACTGAATCCACTTGACGTCAGATCTGGACCAAACTTGGCACACAGACCCAGCATGGGCGACGGTGCATACAGACCTGTTTCGGGGAAGATTGACCTTAGAATTTGGGAGTTGTAGTTCACCCTTATCTAGAGAGCAGCACTGAACCCAGACAATGATGGATCAGGACAAAACTCGGCACACAGACACCTTAGTGATCAATGTAACATACTGGAGAGGGGTTTTTTTGGGGACGGGAGGGAATGACCCACCCGAGCGGGAGTTGTAGCCCACCCTGCACCCAGAGATGCCTTTTTCAAATAGCCCGGGCACCGCCGGGTCCCCAAGCTAGTAAATAAATAAAAATAAATATACTGTGTACAGTATTATCTTCATTATCAAAAGCCGCATCTCATCAAATACATATACAGTAGAGTCTCGCTTATCCAACGTAAACAGGCCGGCAGAACGTTGGATAAGCGAATATGTTGGATAATAAGGAGAGATAAAGGAAAAGCCTATTAAATATCAAATTAGGTTATCATTTTACAAATTAAGCACCAAAACATCCTGTTATACAACAAATTTGACAGAAAAAGTAGTTCAATACGCAGTAATGCTATGTAGTAATTACTGTATTTACGAATTTAGCACCAAAATATCACAATATATTGAAAACATTGACTACAAAAAAGCGTTGGATAATCCAGAACATTGGATAAGCGAGACTCTACTGTATATATAAATGTAATGTGCGTTTTTCCCATGGAGTAAACAACAAAACCACTGAACCAAATCACACCAAATTTGGCCACAAAAAACATAGTCATCCAATCTATGTCTTTCAATAAAAAAACAAGAAAAATAAAGTCCAAATTACAGAGGATGAGGAAGAGCCATTCTCCCCCTGGCTGCCAGTCAAAAGGGTAGCACCCGCCCCCTTTAGGCCCCACCCCTTTCGTGTCATAGCAACACCTTTAGCCACAATGGCGCCCGGGGGACAGGCAGGGTTCACTCTGAAAGAAGGAGAATTCCAGACTTGAAACAATCAGGACCAGCTAACACCTACCAACAAAAGATTCCCCCCAGGGAGGAAGCAGCCAGGCTTTGAAGCTGAAAGGCCACTACATGCAAATCATTCTGGCTAATTGTAGCATTCATACTAGCCTCCAACAGAAAAAAAAAGGAACGACCAGAAATATTGTATATTCACAAGCTTTAGGTAATTCCTCAATACTTTATTTCCCATACCACCACACTTCGCCACAGCAACGCGTAGCCGGGCACAGCTAGTACACTCTATTATACCAAACCCACTCCATGGCCCATGAGCTGCAAGAGTGCTCTCACAATCCCAGGGAGAAATTTGCAAACACCTCGAACCCTGAACCCATAAACTCGAAGCCAAAGTACACGATTGCCCCTCCAGCTCCAGAGTCAATGCTCCGCAGGAGGAAACAGCAGCGCATGAGCGGAGTGCAAGGCCAGCGCATGCAAGTCGAACCAGTTGCCTTTGTCCTCAAATAACCTATTGAGAGGGACGTCTTTTTCCAAGGGCAAGCCCTGCCAAATCTGAGTGAAGAACACAATGGGAATGTTATTTCCAGAAGAAGCAGCTGCTGGCCGAAGGGAACGAGAAAGGACATTTTTTAGGAATGCAGTAAGATTTGAGTGCTGAAGTGAGAACAACACAGTCTCAGGCCAGGATCCTATCATATCTGGACCACTCAGCCTTGGAGTCCAATCCAGTCCAATCTAATAATAATAATAATAATAATAATAATAATAATAATAATAATAATAATAATAATAATAATAATAATAATAGAACACATGATGGAGAACTGGAAAACTGAACTGTTTGTTGGAAATGAAAACTATGGACTTGTCAACATCAGGAGAGGAATTTTCCAGGGAGACTCATTGTCCCCTCTGCTTTTCATTATTGCCATGATCCCTCTGTCAACAATCTTACAAAAAACAAATCTCAGCTATCAAACATCTAAGAAATCTCACAAAATTTCGCATCTGATGTACATGGATGACCTGAAGCTGTATGGGAAAACGGAAACTGAAATCCAGTCTCTGACTAACACTGTCCGAATTTTTAGCACTGATATCAGCATGGAGTTTGGTTTGGACAAATGTTCGACAGTGACATTGAAGAAGGGAAAAATCATTGAAAGTGAGGGCATCAATATGCCTAATGGCCAAACAATAAGGTGTCACCAGCCAGAGGCCTATAAATATCTGGACATATTACAGCTGGACAACATCAAGCATGAACATGTGAAAACTGTGGTCAGTAAAGAATACACACAAAGGGTCAGAAAAATTCTCAAAATTGCTCAATGGAGGCAACACCATCAAGGCCATAAACACCTGGGCCATACCTGTCATAAGATATACTGCTGGCATCATAAACTGGACACAGATGGAACTGGACAATTTGGACAGAAAAACAAGAAAACTCATGACCATTCATCATTCACTGCACCCTCGCAGTGATGTTGACCGGCTATATCTGCCTAGACGATCAGGGGGCAGAGGACTCTTGCAAGTAAAACAAGCAGTCAAAGAAGAAGAACACGCCCTGGCAGAATATGTCAAGCAAAGTGAAGAACCTGCTTTGATTGAAGTCAAAAATCAGAAACTCCTCAAAGCACAGCAGACAAAAAACCAGTACAAGAAAACCGCACTACAAACTAGAGCTGACAGATGGCACAACAAAAGATTACATGGAAAGTTCCTTGACAAAATTGAAGGAAAAGCTAATAAGGAGAAGACCTGGCTCTGGCTCACGAATGGGACCCTGAAGAAGGAGACAAAAGGCCTGATCCTTGCAGCCCAGGAGCAAGACATCAGGACAAAGGCAATTCAGGCCAAGATCGAAAAATCAGCTGATGACCCAAAATGCAGACTGTGCAAGGAAACCAACGAAACCATGGATCATCTCCTCAGCTGCTGTAAGAAAATTGCACAGACAGACTACAAACAGAGGCACAACTATGTGGCCCAAATGATTCACTGGAACTTATGCCTCAAGTCCCACCTCCCAGCAGCAAAGAACTGGTGGGATCACAAACCTGCAAAAGTATTGGAAAATGAGCACACAAACATACTGTGGGACTTCCGAATCCAGACTGACAAAGTTCTGGAACACAACACACCAGACATCACAGTTGTGGAAAAGAAAAAGGTTTGGATCATTGATGTCGCCATCCCAGGTGACAGTCGCATTGACGAAAAACAACAGGAAAAACTCAGCCGCTCTCAGGACCTCAAGATTAAACTTCAAAGACTCTAGCAGAAACCAGTGCAG
The DNA here is from genome assembly GCF_035594765.1 of Anolis carolinensis. Classification (NCBI taxonomy): domain Eukaryota; kingdom Metazoa; phylum Chordata; class Lepidosauria; order Squamata; family Anolidae; genus Anolis; species Anolis carolinensis. Next base: position 201,695,217 of record NC_085845.1, on the reverse strand, counting down.
GTGGTCCCAGTGGTGATGGGCACACTGGGTGCCGTGCCAAAAGATCTCAGCCGGCATTTGGAAACAATAGACATTGACAAAATTACGATCTGCCAACTGCAAAAGGCCACCCTACTGGGATCTGCACGCATCATCCGAAAATACATCACACAGTCCTAGACACCTGGGAAGTGTTTGACTTGTGATGCGAAATCCAGCATATCTATCTTGTTTGCTGTGACATAATAAAATAATAATAATAATAATAATAATAATAATAATAATAATAATGATTATTAGTGACATTTATATCCCGCCCTTCTCACCCCAAAGGGGACTTAGGGCGACTTACAAGTTATATGTAAATACAATAAATTATATTAATTAGAATAGCACAGTATAAGCATTATATACTGTATATACTCGAGTATAAGCCAACCCGAATATAAGACGAGGGATCTAATTTTACCACAAAAAAACCTGGGAAAACATTGACTCCAGTATAATCCGAGGGTGGTAAATTTCAGAAATAAAAATAAGATACCAATAAAATTACATTAATTGAGGCATCAATAGGTTAAATGTTTTTGAATATTTACATCAAGCTCAAATTTAAGGTAAGACTGTCCAAGTCTGATCAAATCATGATTCTCATCTCCTTCAATTTAAATGTGCTTATGTATCCTTTTAATAAGAATAGAGTAAAATAATACATGTAATAATAATAATACAGGAAAATAATACATGTAATAATAAATAGAGTAAAATAGTAAATGTAATTATAATAATAAGATCAGAGTGAAATAATAAATGTATTAATAATAATAATAAAAATAGAGTAAAATAAATGTAGTAGTAGCAACAATAATAGAGAAAAATAATAAATGTAATAATACCAATAATAATAGAGAAAAATAATAAATGTACCATATATTCTCGAGTATAAGCTGACCCAAATATAAGCCAACCAGGACCCTCACCCGAGTATAAGCCGAGGGGGCCTTTTTCAGTCTTTAAAAAAGGGCTGAAAAACCAGGCTTATACTCCAGTATATACAGTATATCTGAAGGCGAAGAAAAGACTTTATGGGCAGATTTGGAGATATAAACCATTGGGATATTCATTTGCTAATGTACAAACAAGCCAAAGTAAACAACCCACTGGATTTAAAATAGAACAAAAAAATGTTAAAACTATAGCGAAACCAACAAACGTGAGGCAGCAAAAACTGATGTATGTACAGTATTTATTTATATTTGTATTTTAGAGTTGATATGTAATTAGAGATGTATGTTGGAACATGTAATTAGAGGTGTATGCTGATAACGAGAAATTGTGTATCTAATAATGTCATTGTTGTTCAAGTATGTTTATGTATGCACATGTGTTGCTGTTCGTGTAGTTAGTTACATAACACATGTTTATGTCTATGTAGGCATAATAAGTATTGCTGTCTTCATTTGTGTTTTGTAACACAAAATAAGAGTTTGTAAATCAGAGTATGTTTATATATGTATAGGTGTTGTTTGTGTGGTTATGTAACTTGTCGTTCACCATGTTTATGGGTATACTAAGTATTGTTGGATTCATTTGTGTTCTGCAACACAAAATAAATAAAGTAAATCTGAATCTACTAAAAAGAAGAAGGGAAAAATCTAATATGAAAAAAGGATAATTCTTGTTGTTTATCGCACGCTGTTTATCGGAGACCTTTATCCATGTGGCGGGATTAACTGTGGACTTATGGCGACCTTACGGTGACCCTGCATCCGGGATTTCTGAGGCCAAGAGAGTGTGACTTGCCCAAGGTCAACAAGAGAGTTTACAGGGACGGGCAAAGGACTATGGACCCCCATAAAGGTCATCCAGTCCACCCCTTTTCTGCCAGGCAGGGAAGCACAACCTGATCCCTCCCGACAGATGGCCACCCGGCATCTATTTATAAACAACAAGAGAAGGAAACTCCACTGGACTCTAAAGGCAGTAGTGTATTTCATTGGCTCGCGGGGTTCCTAGAGAGTATTGCACCCCCAGGCTGCATAGGCACCTTGAAATCACACTGGAGCCCAGAATATAAGAAATCAAGCTTATTGATGATTATAAGTAAGCACAAGTAAATAAAGTTCAGAGTCAACAAAATGGGTTAAAATCACAAGAGCAGTGCACTTCAAAGTCTTAAAGCAAGAGTCTAAAAAGTCACTCAAATATCATAGCCCAAACCAGAACTCAAATTCAGTCCTACGAGAAGTATCAAGAAGTATCAAGGACCCGCCATTTAAGGAAAACTCAAGGTCTTCCTTCCATGAGAAAACTCTTTCTCTCATGAGAAAACTACTCATTAGTGTGATTCAAAAGCAGTTGTTTACTCCTTCGTAAACATTAGTGAACTCGAACTCAGTCCCATGAGATGTATCAAGAATAGTCCAAACAGGATTCAATTCCAAGGCATGAAGCAATCTGGAATCCACAGGAAACAAGGCTAGAACGCAGGATGAAACTCCAAAGTAATCAAAGGTATTAGACATCCACAAGGCAAAGTCACTGGAGCATTCAACTGGATTCAAAGGCAAAAACAAGGCAGGAACCTGAATCAAAATCTATGGCTGCAAAGCATACAAGAACACGGAGCAAAGATCTTTCTGTCTTGAATTGCAAAGTTGACACTTCTGCCATAGCAGAGAGGGACCAGGCATTTAAGGAAAATGCAAGGTCTTCCTTCCATGAGAAAACTCTTTCTCTCATGAGAAAACTACTCATTAGCGCGATTCAAAAGCAGTTGTTTACTCCTTCGTAAACATTAGCAAACTCGAACTCAGTCCCACGAGAAGTATCAAGAATAGTCCAAACAGGATTCAATTCCAAGGCATGAAACAATCTGGAAACCACAGGAAACAAGGCTAGAAAGCAGGATCAAACTCCAAAGTAATCCAAGGTATTAGAAATCCACACGGCAAAGTCACTGGAGCATTCAACTGGATTCAAAGGCAAAAACAAGGCAGGAACTTGAATCAAAATCCACGGCTGCAAAGCATACAAGAACACGGAGCCAAGATCTTTCTGTCTTGAATTGCAAAGTTGACACCTCTGCCGAGCAGAGAGGGACCAGGCATTTAAGGAAAATGCAAGGTCTTCCTTCCATGAGAAAACTCTTTCTCTCATGAGAAAACTACTCATTAGTGTGCTTCAAAAGCAGTTTACTCCTTCGTAAACATTAGCTTCTGTGAGTGATCGCTTCCCTTCTGTCAAATACATCCTCCTCCTCCAAACTAGATTTTTTCCCCTATTTCTGGGAGGTCTTCTGCTCCTAACATCACCAAATGTGGTTGGTGGTTCACTCCTGGGCTCAGTTCTGTTCAATATTTTTATTAATGACTTGGATGAAGGTATAGAAGGATGCCTGCTACAGTGTCTGTCTGGGAGACTTAGAGATTGCTTGAGGAGTCATCTCTTGGGTAAAAAGTAGTTTGTTATTTGTATTTTTCCCCCTATTTCTGGGAGGATCTTCTGCTCCTAACGTCACCAAATGTGGTTGGTGGTTCGCTCCTGGGCTCAGTTCTGTTCAGTATCTTTATTAATGACTTGGATGAAGGTTTAGAAGGATGCCTGCTATAGTGTCTGTCTGGGAGACTTAGAGATTGATTGAAGAGTCTTCTCTTGGATAAAAAGTAGTTTGTTATTTATATTTTTCCCCACCAAATGTAGTTGGTGGTTTACTCCTGGGCTCAGTTCTGTTCAGTATCTTTATGACTTTATCTTAATGACTTGGATGAAGGTTTAGAAGTCCTCCTTATCGAGTTTGCAGGTGACACCAAATTGGGAGTGAGAGCCAATATTCCAGAAGACAGGATCAGAATTTAGAATGATCCCAACTGATTAGAGAGATGATGGGCCAAAACGAACAAAATGAATGTCAACAAGGACCAATGCAAGATACCTCACTTAGGCAGAAGAAATGAAATGCAAAGATACAGGATGGTTGATGCCTGGTTCAACAACAGTTTATGTGATCTTGGAGTCTTTGTGGACAACAAGTCGAACATGAGCCAATGGTGTGATGCAGCAGTGGAAAAAATCCCAGAATTGGTGAAGAGGTTTAACCAGAATAGACAGGCACCATGACTTCCGTTGACCTGGACACAATATTATTATTATTATTATTATTATTATTATTATTATTATTATTATTATTATTATTATGCGCATCATCCAAAAATACATCACATAGTCCTAGACACTTGGGAAGTGTTCGACTTGTGATTTTGTGAAATGAAATCCAGCATATCTATCTTGTTTGCTGTGTCATAATAATAATAATAATAATAATAATAATAATAATAATAATAATAATAATAATAATAATAATGCTTTATTTATACCCTGCAACCATTTCCCCGTGGGGACTCGGGGCAGCTTACATGGGGCAGAGGCCCAAACAACATAAGGACAAAATAAACAAGCATGTGGAAAACTTCAACAGAAAGGTGGAAAACATGAAAATAAACAAAATCTGGTCACCAGTATTTTTTTTAAAAATCACCAAAATCAAGACAGTAAATAAGGAACATCACTCAGTAACAGGAGAACTCCAGAAGCAAACAACCAAGTTCCAGTGAACACCTCCCAAACAGAGGGTGCCTCCAGGCAACAACAGCCAGGCTACCTCTATGCAAATACACTCACTGATGGACTTTGCAAAATTCATGGCTACTCAATGCTAATCAAGTTTGCTAACTGCAAGACAAGTCAAACAGACAAGGGTTCTTTCTCCCACCTTGGAAATTATTCCACAGATATATACTGGCTTCACTGCCAACAGAGCCTCTGAGGATGTTTGCCACAGATTCAGGCGAAACGTCAGGAGAGAATGCTGCTGGAACATGGCCATACAGCCTGGAAAACTTTGGATATGTTAATTTTTGTTTTGCAATAAAAACATCCACAGCTCCCTTAAATACCTTACAGGGATCAACTCCTGTTCCCAAAAAATGTTTTTTTTCTCCAAGTCAATAGAATAATTGAACATTACGTGCCCAACTCTCTCCATATTTCAGAACTTCGCTCTGTAGAACAAATGCCAAAGATCTAGACTTTTCACACTCGAAAAGGTTCCCAAAATAAAGACTGAGCAAAGTACAAAGACTGGAGCCATACTATTGTTGTGATGAAAACAGTGTGATAATACAAACACATGGCCCTGTGATATTGTTGTTATGCTTTTATGGACTTTAACTATGATATTTTGAAATAACATATATATTTGTAATCCTGTTTTAATGCATTGCCAATTTTAAACTGCACTGAAAGACTTTTTGTGTAAGCTGCTTTGAGTCTCCGTGTTGGAGAGAAAAGCGGGGTATAAATAAACATAATAATAATAATAATAATAATACCACCACCACCACCACCACCACCACCACCACCCCACCCCCACAGATGCCATGATCTCCAATCTTTGACATCTCCAGTCAGCTGACAAAGAACAGATGCCAGCCATAAAACGGGCCAGCCATAAAACCTCAATTACCCTCTGGTATGTGAGAGCCCCTATATAAATGGGCCAAAAAGAAGATTCTGGTATTCTGTACAATAAAACCTGTTGGAATCTATCAGCGTGTGTCTTGGTGCTTTTTCTGGTAAAAGACTGACCCACAGCACTACTGGGAGAAGAGAACCCGATAATTTGTACAGAATACCAGAACCTTCTCTTTGGACCATTTATATAGGGGCTCTCACATACCAGAAGGTAATTGAGGTTTTACGATCTGCCAACTGCAAAAGGCCACCCTACTGGGATCTGCACGCATCATCCGAAAATACATCACACAGTCACACTTGGGAAGTGTTCGACTTGTGATTTTGTGATACAAAATCCAGCATATCTATCTTGTTTGCTGTGACATAATAAAATAATAATAACAATAATAAGTCAGTCTTCAACAATAATAATAATTATTTTTTGTCAGTCTTCAAGTGTCCCTATTGTGGGGTTTTCTTGGAAATACGTGTTCAGTGTGTACGTTTTTAAATCCCAATCTGAAAGCAAAAAGGTTGCCAAGTCTCATTTCAGAAGCATAGGGCACAATGATAAACGTATGACAACAATACAGTGTAAGATACTAAAAGATAGGCACGGCATTGGAATATGCTTTTGCTCGAGTCTGGTAGAGTTTCTTTCTCATCCAGAAGCTGGATGGCCATCTATCGGGATGGATCAGATTGTGTCTTCCTGTCTAGCAGAATGAGATTGGACTAGATGTCCCTTGGGGTCCCCTTCCAATCCTATGATCCCATGACATCACTGAAGGGCAGGCAAATGTCTAAATGCATCATCCACTTGTTATTGGAAGTTCAGATACATTATAGTTGTTTTAAGGGATTATAATTGACTGGTTCATTGAATTATGTTTTAACATTTGTATGTCCTGGATTTTAAAATGTCTTGTGAGCTGCTTTGCATCTCAATCAAGAGATAAAAGTGGGATTAATTTATTATTTGATTTACAAGAAGATGAGTACACAGCAAACAAGATTACTTTGCTGGCTGTTGTATTGGATCACACGTCGGACACTTCCCAAGTGTCTAGGACTGTGTGATATATCGGCTATTATTATTATTATTATTATTATTATTATTATTTTACTGACACAAAAACACAGTATGGCACAGAAAACGAGATGTATATATTGGATTTCATAACACAAAATCACAAGTCGGTGACTTGTTGTTATTATTATTATTATTATTATTATTATTTTATTGTATGCCACTGTTGAACATTTGTCCAAATCAAACTCCATGCTGATATCAGTGCTAAAAATTCGGACAGTGTTGGTCAGAGACTAGATTTCTGTTTCCGTTTTCCCATATAGCTTCAGGTCATCCATGTACATCAGATGTGAAATTTTGTGAGATTTCTTAGATGTTTGATAGCTGAGATTTGTTTTTTGTAAGATTGTTGACAGAGGGATCATGGCAATAATGAAAAGCAGAGGGGACAATGAATCTCCCTGGAAAATTCCTCTTCTAATAATAATTATTATAATTATAATTATAATTATTATTATTATTATTATTATTATTATTATTATTATTATTAGGTTCTCACTCTAACAATTGCTCCATCAATAGCAAAGTATTTTTATAGCCCTATAAACTCTATATTGTTTTATGTTGTAGATGTTAAATGGCACTCTTTCTTAATGTTGTAAGCCTCAAAAGATAAAAAAGGAAGTAGATGATGATGATGATGAGCTGCTTTGAGTCTCAATCAAGGATATGATTGACGTCCACATTGTAGCGACTGCTCCATCAGAAGCAAAGTATTTTTTCATAGCCAATTCTACTTTAATATGTGTATGCTGTGGATTTAAAATTGCATTATTTTTATGTTGCAAGTCTTAAAACATAAAACAAGAATTATTATTATTGCTACTATTATTATGAGCTGATTTGAGTCTCAATCTAGAGATAAATGCAGGATGATGATGATGATTAAAAGGTCCATATCCTAACAACTACTCCATCAGAAGTACATTTCATAGCCAATTCTACTTTATTATTATTTGTATGCTGAGGATTTCAAATTGCATTTTTTACATACGGTGTGCCAATTTTGAGTCTCAATCAAGAGATAAATGCAGGATGATGATGATGATCGTTGATAATAATAATAATAATAATAATAATAATAATAATAGTTATTGTTGTTATTATTATTTACAGGTCCCCTCTAAATTTGGTACCTGATAGCTTAGGTTTACATTGTAAAAGTAGCATGATGATCATGATGATAACAGTTATTATTATTTAAAGGTATCACTACTACTACTACTACTACTACTAATAATAATAATAATAATAATAATAAGATAGGTCCCCCCATTTGTAGCTAAATGTACCTTTATTTACAAAATATTTCTACATAATAATAATAATTTAGGTTCCACTAAATCTGGAACCTGAAAGCTTAGGTTCACATTCTAAAAGCAGAATGAAAATGATGATGATGATCATTGTTGTTGTTCTTATTATTTAGAGGCATTGTTGTTGTTGTTGTTGTTATCTACAGATCCCCCACTAAATTATAACTTCTTATTATTATGATTATTATTTTATTTTATTTTGACACAGCAAACAAGGTAGATATACTGGATTTCATATCACAAAATCACAAGTCGAACACTTCCCAAGTGTCTAGGACTGTGTGATGTAAATTATAACTTATTATTATTATTATTACAGTAGAGTCTCACTTATCCAACGTAACCAGGCCAGCAGAACGTTGGATAAGCGAATATGTTGGATAATAAGGAGAGATTAGGGAAAAGCCTATTAAACATCAAATTAGGTTATGATTTTACAAATTAAGCACCAAAACATCATGTTATACAACAAATTTGGCAGAAAAAGTAATTCAATGCGCAGTAATGCTATGTAGTAATTACTGTATTTACGAATTTAGCACCAAAATATCACGATGTATTGAAAACATTGACTGCAAAAATGCGTTGGATAATCCAGAACGTTGGATAAGTGAGTGTTTGATAAGTGAGACTCTACTGTATTATTATTATTATTATTATTATTATTATTATTATTATTATTAACAGATCCCACCACTAAATCGGGTACCTGAAAGCTTAGGTTCACATCCTTAAAGCAAGATGATGATGGCAATTGTTGTTTTTATTAGAGGTGGTATTATTATTATTATTATTATTATTATTATTATTATTATTATTATTTACAGATCCCTGCACTAAATCTGGACTAGAGTGTTTAACCTAAAGCTTAGGTTAAACACTCTAAAAGCAGGATGATGATGATAATAAATAATAATAATAATAATAATAATAATAATAATAATAATAATAATTGCCAACTGCAAAAGGCCACCCTGCTCGGATCTGCACGCATCATCCGAAAATACATCACACAGTCCTAGACACTTGGGAAGTGTTCGACTTGTGATTTTGTGATATGAAATCCAGCATGTCTATCTTGTTTGCTGTGTCATAATATAGTAGTAGTAGTAATAATAATAATAATAATAATAATAATAATAATAATAATACATCACACAGTCCTAGGCACTTGGGAAGTGTTCGACTTGTGATTTTGTGATACGAAATCCAGCATGTCTATCTTGTTTGCTGTGTCATAAAATAATAATAATAATAATAATAATAATAATAATAATAATAATAATAATACAGTCCTAGACACTTGGGAAGTGTTCGACTTGTGATTTTGTGATACGAAATCCAGCATGTCTATCTTGTTTGCTGTGTCATAAAATAATAATAATAATAATAATAATAATAATAATAATACAGTCCTAGGCACTTGGGAAGTGTTCGACTTGTGATTTTGTGATACGAAATCCAGCATGTCTATCTTGTTTGCTGTGTCATAAAATAATAATAATAATAATAATAATAATAATAATAATAATAATAATAATACAGTCCTAGACACTTGGGAAGTGTTCGACTTGTGATTTTGTGATACGAAATCCAGCATATCTATCTTGTTTGCTGTGTCATAAAATAATAATAATAATAATAATAATAATAATAATAATAATAATAATAATACAGTCCTAGACACTTGGGAAGTGTTCAACTTGTGATCTTGTGATACGAAATCCAGCATGTCTATCTTGTTTGCTGTGTCATAAAATAATAATAATAATAATAATAATAATAATAATACATCACACAGTCCTAGACACTTGGGAAGTGTTCGACTTGTGATTTTGTGATACGAAATCCAGCATATCTATCTTGTTTGCTGTGTCATAAAATAATAATAATAATAATAATAATAATAATAATAATAATAATAATAATAATAATAGTAATACAGTCCTAGACACTTGGGAAGTGTTCGACTTGTGATTTTGTGATACGAAATCCAGCATGTCTATCTTGTTTGCTGTGACATAATAATAATAATAATAATAATAATAATAATAATAATACATCACACAGTCCTAGACACTTGGGAAGTGTTCGACTTGTGATTTTGTGATACGAAATCCAGCATATCTATCTTGTTTGCTGTGTCATAAAATAATAATAATAATAATAATAATAATAATAATAATAATAATAATAATAATAATAATAATAATATTATTATTATTTGGAAACAATAGACATTTGGAAACAATAGACATTGACAAAATTACGATCTGCCAACTGCAAAAGGCCACCCTGCTGGGATCTGCACGCATCATCCGAAAATACATCACACAGTCCTAGACACTTGGGAAGTGTTCGACTTGTGGTTTTGTGAAACGAAATCCAGCATGTCTATCTTGTTTGCTGTGTCATACAACATCGTTGTGTCAATAATAATAATAATAATAATAATAATAATAATAATAATAATAATACAGTCCTAGACACTTGGGAAGTGTTCGACTTGTGATTTTGTGATACGAAATCCAGCATATCTATCTTGTTTGCTGTGTCATAATAAAATAATAATAATAATTGTTGTTATTACAGGTTGTCCCTCCACTAAATCTGGAACCTGAAAGCTCACATTCTAACAATTGCTCTATCAGAAACAAAGCACCTTTGGGGAAAAAAGCAAAAAATATGGCAAGCAGAAAGAAGACGGCATCTGTTTGGCACAGCTGCAGCAGAAGCACCTCCATTTGTGTTTTTCCAAAAAGGAAACACGCCCGGCTTGGCTTCCCTGGGAAACCTGAAGAACAGCTTTGATCAACACGTAAAGCCTGGACGTGGCCCCAAATAACCCTTTGGTCCTCCTGTGTGGAGCAGAGACAGACATGAATTAAAAGCATTATCTCAGGGCAACAGACGAGGTAAACAAGGCAGGCGTCAGGGCAGAGGCAGGGAGGAGAAGAAGAAACACACCTCCATCAGGTCCTCAACCTATGCTGATCAATCATTATTATTATTATCTATATATATAAAAGAGTGATGGCATCACGGCGACCCACAAAACAACAAAACTACAGACCCCCCCCCCCCCAACCTCGAAATTTGACAACACAACCCATCATCCACGCCTCTAGGTAGATACAACAAAAAGAAAAGAAAAATGAAGTCCTAATTAGAGGGAGAGGAATAATTGCTTTTATCCAATTGCTGCCAGTTAGAAGGCTAAGCTCCTCCAACTTGGTCTCCTAGCAACCCAATCAAAAATAATAAAAAACACCAAAAATAATTAAGAACACTAAAACATTAATACAATAAAATACTATAATAACAGAAAATAACTAAAAATAATACAAGAAAATAATAAAATATAATAAATAAAAAATTAATTAAAAAATACAAATAACGTCAAATAAAAATTACACAACAATTTTTAACCAATACCACCACCACTTTGCCACAGCAACGCGTGGCCGGGCACAGCTAGTTATTATTATATTACTATTATTCATTACACGCATAAACACATCTAAATCACATCTGAACACACAGGAAAGCCAATAATCTACATATCCCCCCTCTTTTCCAACATTATCATAGAATCACAGAGTTGGAAGGGACCCCCAAAGGACATCTAGTCCAACCCCCTTCAGCCATCCAGGAAGACACCATCCAAGCCCTCCCAACAGATGGCCATCCAGTGTCTGCTTATTATTATTATTATTATTATTACTACTGTATCGTTAATATTATTAATATTAATAATAGCATAGAATTCTAGAGTTGGAAGAGATTCGAAAGGCCATCCAGGAAAACACTATTCAAGCCCTCCCAACAGATGGCCATCCAGAGTCTGCTTATTATTGTTATTATTGCTGTATCATTTATATTATTAATATCATAAAATTCTAGGATTGGAAGAGAATCGAAGGGTCACCCAGGAAGACATCATCCAAGCCCTCCCGACAGATGGCCATCCAGTCTGCTTCTTATTATTATTATTGGTGTATCATTTATATTAATAATATCATAATAATATCATAAAATTCTAGGATTGGAAGAGAATCGAAGGGTCACCCAGGAAGACATCCTCCAAGCCCTCCTGACAGATGGCCATCCAGTCTGCTTCTTATTATTATTATTGGTGTATCATTTATATTAATAATATCATAATAACATCATAAAATTCTAAGATTGGAAGAGAATCGAAGGGTCACCCAGGAAGACATCCTCCAAGCCCTCCTGACAGATGGCCATCCAGTCTGCTTCTTATTATTATTATTGGTGTATCATTTATATTAATAATATCATAATAATATCATAAAATTCTAGGATTGGAAGAGAATCGAAGGGTCACCCAGGAAGACATCCTCCAAGCCCTCCTGACAGATGGCCATCCAGTCTGCTTCTTCTTATTATTATTGGTGTATCATTTATATTAATAATATCATAATAACATCATAAAATTCTAAGATTGGAAGAGAATCGAAGGGTCACCCAGGAAGACATCCTCCAAGCCCTCCTGACAGATGGCCATCCAGTCTGCTTCTTATTATTATTATTGGTGTATCATTTATATTAATAATATCATAATAACATCATAAAATTCTAGGATTGGAAGAGAATCGAAGGGTCACCCAGGAAGACATCCTCCAAGCCCTCCTGACAGATGGCCATCCAGTCTGCTTCTTCTTATTATTATTGGTGTATCATTTATATTAATAATATCATAATAACATCATAAAATTCTAGGATTGGAAGAGAATCGAAGGGTCACCCAGGAAGACATCATCCAAGCCCTCCTGACAGATGGCCATCCAGTCTGCTTCTTCTTATTATTATTGGTGTATCATTTATATTAATAATATCATAATAATATCATAAAATTCTAGGATTGAAAGAGAATCGAAGGGTCACCCAGGAAGACATCATCCAAGCCCTCCTGACAGATGGCCATCCAGTCTGCTTCTTATTATTATTATTGGTGTATCATTTATATTAATAATATCATAACAACATCATAAAATTCTAGGATTGGAAGAGAATCGAAGGGTCACCCAGGAAGACACCATTCAAGCCCTCCCAACAGATAGCCATCCAGAGTCTGCTTATTATTATTGTTGTTGTTACTGTATCGTTAATATTATTAATATTAATAATACCATAGAATTCTAGAGTTGGAAGACATTCAAAGGGCCATCCAGGAAAACACCATCCAAGCCCTCCCGACAGATGGCCCTCCAGAGTCGGCTTATTATTGTTGTTGTTGTCATTATTATTAATAACATTATTAATATTAATAATACCATAGAATCCTAGAGTTGGAAGACATTCGAAGGGCCATCCAGGAAGACACCATCCAAGCCCTCCTGACAGATGCTCATCCAGCCTCTCCTTAAAAGCCTTCAGAGAAGGAGGCTCCACCAGAATGTTGAATAATCTATATTACATTAGAATTGGGACCCCCAAAGTCCATCCAGTCTAACCCCATTCCGCTAAATAGGAAGACATCATCCAAGCCCTCCTGACAGATGGCCATCCAGCCTCTTGCCGCCTTCCTGCCCGGCAGAAGTGGGTTGGACTAGATGCTCTCTAGGGATCCCTTCCATCCCTATTGGGATACAGACTGCCTTGGAGTCCAGTAGAGGCTCCTTCCCTGGAGGGTCTTTTAAGTAGAAGCTGGATGGACATCTGTTGGGAGGGCTTGGATTGTGTCTTATTTATTTATTATTATGTTTATTTATATTCCACTTTTTGTCTCCATACTGAGACTCAAAGAGGCTAATATTAAAAGCATTATAAGACAATTTAAAATATACAAATGTTAAAACAGTATTAGACATCGTGAGCATTAAAAACAATTCAGTTAGATCTGTCTTCTAGCTTGGCAGAACAAGATTGGACTAGATGACCTTTGGGGGTCCCTTTCAAATGTTATGATCCGTTTATTCATTCATTCATCACCCATAAACACCTGTCTGGGAGTCCGAAGGAGTCTCCTCTGAACAAGAAGCTAGATGGCCATCTGCTGGGAGGGCTTGGATTGTGTCCTCCTACATGGGATAGGTCTAGATGACCTCTAGAGGTCTCTTTCAAATCTAATAATTCATTCATTCATTCATTCCTCATAAACACCTGCCTGGGAGTCTGATGGAGTCGCCTTCTCTGGAGGCTTTGAAACAGAGGCTGGATGGCCATCTGTCGGGAGGGCTTGGAAGGAAGAAGTGGAGGAATGGATTCAAATTACAGGAAAAGAGATTCCAGCTAAACACTAGGAAGAACTTCCTGATGGTAATAGCTAATCAGCAGTGGAGTCTGTTTCTGCCTAGGAGTTGAGTAGAGTTTTCTAACAGAAGCTGGAAGGCCATCTGTTGGGAAGGCTTGGATTGTGTCAATCCACACTTGAACTGCCATAGCTCAAGGCTATGAAATCCTAGTAGTTTTTAAGCAGAGGCTGGATGGCCATCTGCTGGGAGGGCTTGGTTTGTTTCCTCCTGAATGGAATTGGACTAGATTACCTTTAGAGGTCCCTTTCAAATCTTATGATTTACTTATTAATTCATTCATTACTCATAAACACCTGCCTTGGAGTCCAATGGAGTTACTTTCCTTGGAGGTTGTGGGACAGAGGCTGGATGGCCATCTGTCGGGAGAGCTTGGTTTGTGTCCTCCTGAATGGGATTGGACTAGATGACCTTTAGAGGACCATTTCAAATCTTATGATTTACTTATAAATTCATTCATTACTCATAAACACCTGCCTTGGAGTCCAATGGAGTTGCCTTCTCTGGAGGCTTTGAAACAGATGCTGGATGGCCATCTGCTGGGAGGGCTTGGTTTGTGTCCTCCTGAATGGGATTGGACTAGATGACCTTTAGAGGTCCCTTTCAAATCGAATGATTTTACTTATTTATTCCTTCTTTACTCATAAAGTCCAATGGGTTTGGACTAGATGACGTTTAGAGGTCCCTTTCAAATCGAATGATTTACTCATTCATTCATTCATTCATTCCTCATAAACACGTGCCTAAAAGTCCAATGGGTTTGGTCTAGATGACCTTCAGAGGTCCCTTTCAAATCAAATGATTTACTCATTCATTCATTCATTCATTCCTCATAAACACCTGTCTAAAAGTCCAATGGGTTTGGACTAGATGACATCTAGAGGTCCCTTTCAAATGAAATGATTTACTTATTTATTCCTTCTTTACTCATAAACACCTGTGTGAAAGTCCAATGGGTTTGGACTAGATGATCTTTAGAGGTCCCTTTTAAATCGAATTATTTACTTATTTATTCCGTCTTTACTCATAAACACCTGTCTGAAAGTCCAGTGGGTTTGGACTAGATGACCTTTAGAGGCCCCTTTTAAATCGAATGATTTACTTATTTATTCCGTCTTTACTCATAAACACCTGCTTGAAAGTCCAATGGGTTTGGACTAGATGACCTTTAGAGGTCCCTTTTAAATCAAATGATTTACTTATTTATTTCTTTTTTACTCATAAACACCTGTCTGAAAGTCCAATGGGTTTGGACTAGATGACCTTTAGAGGTCCCTTTTAAATCGAATGATTTATTTATTTTTTCCTTTTTTACTCATAAACACCTGTCTGAAAGTCCAATGGGTTTGGACTAGATGACCTTTAGAGGTCCCTTTAAATCAAATGATTTACTTATTTATTTCTTTTTTACTCATAAACACCTGTCTGAAAGTCCAATGGGTTTGGACTAGATGACCTTTAGAGGTCCCTTTTAAATCAAATGATTTACTTATTTATTCCTTTTTT
Organism: Anolis carolinensis; assembly: GCF_035594765.1. Taxonomy (NCBI): domain Eukaryota; kingdom Metazoa; phylum Chordata; class Lepidosauria; order Squamata; family Anolidae; genus Anolis; species Anolis carolinensis. Next base: position 201,679,534 of record NC_085845.1, on the reverse strand, counting down.
ACTCATAAACACCTGTCTGAAAGTCCAATGGGTTTGGACTAGATGACCTTTAGAGGTCCCTTTCAAATCGAATGATTTACTTATTCATTCATTCGTTCATTCCTCATAAACACCTGTCTAAAAGTCCAATGGGTTTGGACTAGATGACCTTTAGAGGTCCCTTTTAAATCAAATGATTTATTTATTTATTCCTTTTTTACTCATAAACACCTGTCTGAAAGTCCAATGGGTTTGGACTAGATGGCCTTTAGAGGTCCCTTTCAAATCGTGTCATTTACTTATTCATTCATTCATTCATTCATTCCTCATAAACACCTGTCTGAAAGTCCAATGGGTTTGGACTAGATGACCTTTAGAGGTCCCTTTCAAATCGAATGATTTACTCATAAACATCAGCCTGGGAGTCTGGTGGAGCCTCCTTCTCCTGGTGGCTTTGAAGCAGACTAGATGGCCATCTGTCGGGAGGGCTTGGTTTGTGTCCTCCCGCATGGGATTGTGCTAGATGACCTTTAGAGGTCCCTTTGAACTCTAGGATTCTATGCACATGGCTTGTGGACGCACTGACTTGCTCCAGGAACGAGCTATTTTTAATGGACCGAAAGCTGAGACTTGGCCGCCCGGTTTGATCCCGAGGCCGCAGAGGATGCTAGATATGGAATCGCCTGACTGCTGTCCTCCTCACTTATGGCCAAAATAATCAATCTAGTAGCCTAGCAGTGTCCAAAATGGACATTGGGTGAATATATATACTAATTGCGGGTATTATTTTATTTACTCGAATCTAATGCTCACCTTTTTTTGGGCTAAATCACCTTGCCAAAATTAGGGTGCGTATTAGATTTGTGTAATGGGGTCATCTTAGCGCTGAGACAAAGAAATAGGGGAAAACAGCTAATCATCATCATCATCATCTATATATATCTATATATATAAAAGAGTGATGGCATCAGGGCAGCGGACAAAAAAACAAAACTACAGGCCCCCCCAACCTCGAAATTTGACAACACAACCCATCATACACGGCTCTAGGTTGATACAGCAAAAAGAAAAGAAAAATAAAGTCCTAATTACAGGGAGAGGAATAATAGTTTTTATCCAATTGCTGCCAGTTTGAAGGCTAAGTTCTACCCACTTGGTCTCCTAGCAACCTCCTCAGCCCAGGGGACAGGCACAGTTAGGCCTCACTTAGGCCTCTTCCACAGATTATCAGATTTTTACTGGATTATATGGCAGTGTAGACTCATGGCTCTTCCACACAGCTATATAACCCATTTAGAATCTTATATTATCTGCTTTGAACTGGATTATCTTGACTCCACACTGCCATATAATCCAGTTCAGTGTGCATACTAAACATAAAGACAACCATACAACAGACATTCAATACCACCACTACCTCAACAATTTCTCACTAACACCACCAGACAACGCCACAGCAACGCGTGGCTGGGCACAGCTAGTATATATATAAAAATGTAATGTACGTTTGTAGGACTGAGTAAACAACAAAACCACTGGACCAAATCACACCAAATTTGGCCACAAAAGACATAGTCATCCAATCTATGTCTTTCCATCAAAAAACCTTATAAAATTAGGTCCAAATTACAGAAAACCTCCCAAAACTCAAAATTACTTAATGTACGTTTGTAGGACTGAGTAAAGAACAAAACCACTGGCCCAAATCACACCAAATTTGGCCACAAAACATAGTCATCCAATCTATGTCTTTCCATCAAAAAACCTTATAAAATTAGGTCCAAATTACAGAAAACCTTCCAAAACTCAAAATTACTTAATGTACGTGTCAGCTCACCACAGCCGCTCCTGAATGAACACACGAGACTCTCTGTGGTATCACCAGGAACTTTTACTGTAGGAAACATGAACATCAGAAAAGCCAAGAATGGGAGGCGCCGGCCAACCCTCCTTTATATACCCTCCCCCTCATTTGAACAGTCTCTTCCCGCTCAGTAAAACCCCGCGCAAATTCCCCGCCAAGTCCATCAGCCGTTTCTCCTCCGAGTCCTGGGACGCAGGTGTCTTATCAATGTCAGTGACCCTGAAACTCAGAGCCACATCCAGGCTCTAGTAGCAGGGTTCTGACATGGCGTCCTCCTCCCCTTCGTCCTGGAAGGAAAAGATTAAACACAACTATTGTTCTCCGCTGTCCAGAGTTCCTTTATACTTTTTTAACAGGCTGCAATGGAATACCGGGTGTACCTTTCCTAGGTCCTTTGGTAGCCTCAGCTCATAGGTCACTTCGTTTATTCTTTTTGCTACCCTGAATGGCCCTATATAGCGTGGAGCCAATTTCTTGGATGGGAACCCCAATTTCAGGTTTTTTGTGCTCAGCCAAACCAGATCTCCTTCGCCCAATTTGTCCCCCTCTCGGCGCCTACGATCCGCAAAGAGCTTGTACTTCTTTTGTGTTTCCCGCAATGCCTCTACCACGGTTTGCCACCCTTGCTTGATTTTGGCCGGCCATTCCTCGTCGGTCTGGCCCTCCCCTTCCTTCCACTCGGGTAGCCTGGGGAAAGGTGCCACCTCCTGTCCGTATACTATTTCGAATGGGGCACGACCTGTGGCCGAATGTACGGCCCCGTTAAAAGCCATCTCAGCAAACGGAAGAAGGTCCGCCCAATCATCCTGTCTATAATTGGTGTACATCCTTAAGAATTGGCACAGTGTCTGTTGGGTACGTTCGACCCCCCCGTTGGTCGCGGGATGAAAGGCCGAGCTCAGGTTCCTTTCTGCTCCTAACAGCTGTAAGAATTTTCCCCAAAATTTTGCAGTAAATTGGACTCCCCGGTCACTAATTATCTTGTCGGGACACCCATGTAGGCGATATACATGCTTCACATACAAATCAGCAAGTTTTTCAGCTGAAGGGAGTTTTGGCAGAGCCACAAAGTGTGCCTGTTTTGAGAATAGGTCCAATATTGTCCAAATGTATCTGTGGCCTTTGCTGGGGGGTAGTTCGCCTACAAAATCCATGGCTACGCATTCCCATGGCCTCATGGGCTCCACCACCTTCTGCAATAGCCCCTGGGGCTTCCCCGGTGGTGTTTTTCCCTCTGCACATAATTCACACTGCGTGACGTATCCCCTGCGTGGCTTTTCCCCTTCGTCGTCACTCTCCTCCACCCGCGTCAGGCTCGTTTGGATCTTGGGCCGGGCACCGGGCTCCTTTCGCATTTCCCTTCCCTTCGGTGCTGGGAGGTCTGCAAAGCCCTGGCTGCTTCCCATGCTCACGTCCCACATTGAGCTAGCCCGGAGTTCCCTTCCTCGCTCCGGCTCCGCCAAAACCGCCAGGCGCTCCATCGCCCTCGACATCACTGCCAGGGTGGTCTCCATCGCCGACATCCTCTCCTCCAGAAACACCATCTTTTGCGGGCCTGGGGAAGGTGAACCTTCCTCTCCTCCGGTGCTATCTCCCCGCACCACTCCGCGCCTCTGGGTTACCCCATTTGGCTGGGCATAAGCGGTGGATGACGCCAGGGCCGCCAGCTGGTGGAACTCAGCGTCCGTCTCGGGAGTGGCCCTTTCCGACCTTCCTCCTCCGGCGCCCAAGAGCTCTTCATCCTCCACTTGCATGTTACACCTCACCGCTACAGCGGGATGGTGTCCGAATTCTTGGCTTAGTGTCAGCTCACCACAGCCGCTCCTGAATGAACACACGAGACTCTCTGTGGTATCACCAGGAACTTTTACTGTAGGAAACATGAACATCAGAAAAGCCAAGAATGGGAGGCGCCGGCCAACCCTCCTTTATATACCCTCCCCCTCATTTGAACAGTCTCTTCCCGCTCAGTAAAACCCCGCGCAAATTCCCCGCCAAGTCCATCAGCCGTTTCTCCTCCGAGTCCTGGGACGCAGGTGTCTTATCAATGTCAGTGACCCTGAAACTCAGAGCCACATCCAGGCTCTAGTAGCAGGGTTCTGACAGTACGTTTGTAGGACTGAGTAAACAACAAAACCACTGGACCAAATCACACCAAATTTGGCCACAAAAGACATAGTCATCCAATCTATGTCTTTCCCTCAAAAAACCTTATAAAATTAGGTCCAAATTACAGAAAACCTCCCAAAACTCAAAATTACTTAATGTACGTTTGTAGGACTGAGTAAACAACAAAACCACTGGCCCAAATCACACCAAATTTGGCCACAAAAGACATAGTCATCCAATCTATGTCTTTCCCTCAAAAAACCTTATAAAATTAGGTCCAAATTACAGAAAACCTTCCAAAACTCAAAATTACTTAATGTACGTTTGTAGGACTGAGTAAACAACAAAACCACTGGACCAAATCACAACAAATTTGGCCACAAAAGACATAGTCATCCAATCTATGTCTTTCCATCAAAAAACAGAAAACCTCCCAAAAAACAAAATTACTTAATGTACATTTGTAGGACTGAGTAAACAACAAAACCACTGGACCAAATCACACCAAATTTAGCCACAAAAGACATAATTATCCAATCTATGTCTTTCCATCAAAAAACCTTATAAAATTAGGTCCAAATTACAGAAAACCTCCCAAAACCCAAAATTACTAACCACGCATGTGCAGAGGCTGCCCGGGAAACTTGGTGATGTTAGCCAGGTGGGCAGGATTTCAATTGCCACCGCACGCCAACAGCGAGTAGTCGTTATTATTTTATTATGACACAGCAAACAAGATAGATATGCTGATTTCATATCACAAAATCACAAGTCGAACAGTGTCTAGGACTGTGTGATGTTTATTATTATTATTATTATTATTATTATTATTATTATTATTATTATTATTATTATTATTATTGGGTTCCTGGGAACCATCAAAATGAACAAGACCTGGCAGTCAGCATCAAAAAAAAAACTCTACAATTTGGACAATAATTAAAGAAAGACACCCTGAAAATAAGGGTATTCCAGACAAAGGTCTTGTAAAGAATTTATTTAATGCTTAGACCATAGGTCTTTCGCATGCAGACAAGAAACAACCAGAGCCAACTAACACCTCCTGATAAAGGATTCCCCCAGGGAGGAAACAACCACGCTTTGAAGCTGCAAGCCCATTCAGTGCTAATCAAGGTGACTAATTACAACATTCATACTTGCCTCCACAAACAAAAACCCACATAGGACAACGCCACAGCAACACGTGGCTGGGCACAGCTAGTAGTAATAATAACGGCTATTCAATGTTAATAGCAACATTCAGGCTTGCCTCCAACAGACAAGAGTTCTTTCTCCTGTCCTGGACATTCCACAGATATATAAACCCCACTTGTCAAGTTTTCAACAAGCCAAACAGCCCGGAAAATGCACAACAACCCAGTGATTCTGGCCATGAAAGCCTTCAACAACAAGAACAACTTATTATTATTATTATTATTATTATTATTATTATTATTATTATTATTATTATTATTAGAAACACAACAAGATGAGTCCACAGCAGACACTCTGCTGGCTGTTGTACTGGATCACACACCGGACATCATCATCGTTGTTGTTGTTGTTGTTCCACCACAACTGTCCACATATTGCAATTTTATGGGAAGGTTTGTGTCCTCCTGAATTGGATAGGTCTAGATGACCTTTAGAGGTCATATATATATATATACAGTAGAGTCTCACTTATCCAACATAAACGGGCCGGCAGAATGTTGGATAAGCGAATATGTTGGATAATAAGGAGGCATTAAGGAAAAGCCTATTAAACATTAAATTAGGTTATAATTTTACAAATTAAGCACCAAAACATCATGTTATACAACAAATCTGACAGAAAAAGTAGTTCATTACACATTAATGCTATGTAGTAATTACTGTATTTACGAATTTAGCACCAAAATATCACAATGCATTGAAAACATTGACTACAAAAATGCGTTGGATAATCCAGAATGTTGGATAAGTGAGACTCTACTGTATATATACACACACACACACACACACACACACATATACATACAATATAATTTATAATATATAATATTATAATATATTGTATATGCATATAATATTAATAATATTATTTTGTAATACAATATAATACCAATAAGACAATATAATAATATTAATTATATATTATATATTTCATGTAATACTATTAATAATATTACAAGATATAGATATAGTACAATATGGTAATTTATTGCCAGTATTGTGCTATGCTAATAATATAATATTGTATGTAAATTTAATTTGTAAGCCGCTCTGAGTCCCCGTCGGGGTGAGAAGGGCGGGATATAAATGTATTAAATAAATCAATTAATAATAAATAAGGTTTATTTATCCCACTTGATGGCAACTTCACTGCAACTAATTCAGTGCTTCAAACAAGATTTAAATTGGCGACTTACAAAGTCATGTAGTCCTTTATGTTAAGCTTACCGCGAATTGCTGCCGCCTATTTTAACTTCACCGTATTTATATCTCACCTTTGCCCAACGCGGAAACCCAAGGTGGCTTAAAACAAAGATTAAAACAAAGCACATCTAAAAAAAAGAAAAGAAAGATCCAATGGAAAAAAACACAAGTCTATGGCAGAGCTTTCCAAACATTTCATGCTGGTGACACACCTTTGTAGACTTGCACACTTTCACAACACAGTCATTCGGTTTTACTCGCAAACCAGAGCCATAAAGACACATATAAACGATAATAGCAAAATGTATAGGAGCACAACATATGATTTGTAAGATAATAACATGCATTTTCGAGGTTTTTGTCGTTTCTCATTCCGTTTGCATGATTAATGCACTGCAGCTGATGCACCAATGTGTCACGACACAGAGATTATTATTATGATGATGTTTATTTATATCCCACTTTTCTCTCTCCACAAGGAATGGGGCATTTCAAAACAGCGTTCGAAATGCAGGTACAACGCTTGCACGCACATGGTTTCGCTATGAAAAGACTCCCCTGTTTGACCCAAATATCTGTTTATATGGAAAGGTCTTTTACCTGCCAAGGAAGGAAAATAGAGAAGGGGCATAGCTAATAAATAATAAGACGCATGCCAACTCATAAAATTTCCCTCCATGCCACCAAATACTTCTTTCCCTTCCACGCACACAAATATACGCGGGTTGAATGAAAAGTAATGCCTCCGCCTTCGTTACTTGGGTTTGGATGGGAACATTTTAATAAATCAAATGCATAAACAATCCTTAGAATGTGTTCTTAAACTACCACTATTCACTTTCCCACATAATCACCAGACAATTGGATACATTTCTGTCAACGATGAACAAGTTTTCTGAAGCTGTCACGGAAGAAGTCGACACTCTGTTCCCGCAACCGGCGTCTCACAGGACCCATCGTGCACGGATCTTCCGATAGCCAAGCAAAGCAATAATGTAACCCACACGTTCTTGTGAAATTTCTCTCTGAGTGATATGATGATCGTCCTGAATCAATCTGTCAACCTTTTGCTTGTGATACTCGGTGGTTGCTGTCACAGAACATCCAACTCTTGGTTTGTCACGCAAGTCAGATGTTCCCACCTCAACATCTTTAAACGTACTCGCCCAACGACGCACAGGACTCACATCAACACAATCCCCATAAACAGCTTCCATTCTCTGATGAATCTCCTTTGGGGTGACACCCTCTGCTGTCAAGAATTCAATGACTGCACATTGCTTAAGTCTGCACAGGGTTCCATACTTCGCACTTTAACAACACAACCGTTCAATGCTAAGGCTTCCCCGTCTGCGTAGGGTTCCATACTTCGCACTTTAACAACACAACCGTTCAATGCTAAGGCTTCTCGCCAACCAACTGTCTGCGCAGGGTTCCATACTTCGCACTTTAATACACAACCATTCAATGCTAAGGCTCCCCCGTCTGCGCAGGGTTCCATACTTCGCACTTTAACAACACAACCATTCAATGCTAAGGCTTCCCCGTCTGCGCAGCGTTCCATACTTCGCACTTCAACAACACAACCATTCAATGCTAAGGCTTCTCGCCAACCAACTGTCTGCGCAGGGTTCCATACTTCGCACTTCAACAACACAACCGTTCAATGCTAAGGCGTCCCCATCTGCGCAGGGTTCCATACTTCGCACTTTAACAACACAACCATTCAATGCTAAGGCTTCCCACCAAATGGAACTGTAGAGGAGAGTCTACTGAACAAGCCAGGACCTGCCACATACCAGGACTGCCACCTGTTGAGGAGTTACAAAGGTAGAGACATTACTTTTCATTCAACCCTCGTAGAAAAAAAACCCCGAGATGTCTGTTCCTCGGGGCACCGATATAGAGATATCACCCGCTCAAGGCATTTGGTGAATCAAGGAGAAAGCAAGACATTGCACAGCTTCATTTTCTCCCAGCCCTTTGGCACCATCAATGCTTGGCAGGGCCAAGTTTAACGATTTTTCAGAAAGGTCAGCAAGGCTGGGTTTCTTACACCGCTGCTCCCAGCATAAGCCTGAAAATGAAACCCATCCAAAAACATCTAAATTGAACACAATAGAACTGGTGCAGGTTGGTTCGCCAGTATCTCACAGCACAAGAGGTGCAGTTTTAGCCCAGCAATCCCTTTAAAAAAGTATACAAAGGGGGGAATAAATAAAAACTCACACACGCGTCTTCCAAGAACTTGGAAGGCCATCATACACAGAATAAACAAGTACAGTAAGTATTATGTGTAAAGTGAGTGTGCTTGTTTATCTTAAAAAGAGAGAAAGAAACGTTGGTCTAGCTTCATATATTACTGAAAAACAACTCCCCCACACAAGTTGGTAATCTATTAACAACCAAAACAACAACAACAATAACAATAGAAGTAGCATCCTCTCCCCACTGGTACCCTGAGTCTCGTTTAAGACAGGGGAACAAGCTCACCTTTAACAGCACGGCTCGCAAATAACCAAAACATGCAAGTATGAAATCCATGAAAGTGGAGGGACAACAATAGTGAAATAGAGCTTCAGTATAACCTTATAGCAATTGCATAACCAGAGGATTGGGACATAGGATCCATGCGATAAGCATTAGTACTCAGACGTTATTTGGGTCTCTTTTTTAGAGAGATAAGGCAGTATACTAACAACAACAACACATTCTCACTCAAGAACTACGTATGGACATTGGGTTCCTAAATAGACATCCACCTTGAAAGTATATTAATAATAATAATCTATATATATAAAAGAGTGATGGCATCACGGCAACCCACAAAACAACAGGCCCCCCAACCTCGAAATTTGTCAACACAACCCATCATCCACGCCTCTAGGTTGATACAACAAAAAGAAAAGAAAAATAAAGTCCTAATTAGAGAGAGAGGAATAACTGCTTTTATCCAATTGCTGCCAGTTAGAAGGCTAAGCTCCTCCAACTTGGTCTCCTAGCAACCCAATAAAAAATAATAAAAAACACTAAAAATTAATACAATAAAATACTATAATAACAGAAAATAACTAAAAATAATACAAGAAAATAATAAAATATAATAAATAAAAATATAACTTACAATAAAATTCATAAAAAATACAAATAACGTCAAATAAAAATTACACAACAATTTTTAACCAATACCACCACCACTTTGCCACAGCAACGCGTGGCCGGGCACAGCTAGTAATCATAATAATAATAATAATAATAATAATCATCATCATCATCATCATCATCATCATCATTATCATCCCCCCATCGGGTGCCACCTTGTCATTAGTGGGGGGCTTAACTGCTTCTATGATGTTGAGAGCTGTGCTGGCGGTAGTGTAAACTACCAGCAGGTTCAACCAAGCCAGAGTGATCTCAACTGAGAAGTAGAACTAAGTGCACCCAACCCATTTAAATATGGTGAAACAAACTCTAAAGTAGTCTATACTGGCTCAGTCGTTGCCCAGGATAATAAGGACCGCAGCGAGTGCTACTCCTGGGCACCCGTCAACAAGTGGGCTACAGGAACCAGGACCCATTGCTGAGCAACCAGGGCATGGGCCTATAGGGCAACTGGAAGCAAAAAAACTACAGAAGCGGCAGAAATTCTCAATGCCACAGAACCGAACTGTCATGAACTGCTATTACAGAACAGAACCACAAAAACGTGGATACCAAAAACAGATGTACCAGCTATGGAAGCTTGAATATCCAGATTCAGCTGTAACTGAACAGAGGCTTGCTGACCAGAAGAGATACATCACCAAGAAAAAGGTGCTCAGCGAAGTCGAACTTGAAGAAATAAAAAGCAACTGTGAAACAGAAGAACAAACAACTGTGGAGACAACTGCAGAAGATCTAATGACTTCTGAGCCTACTGAACATATGGAGCCAGAAAAAAAAAACACAGGAATTTTTCAAGACGATGAGCATGAAGAGCATGTGGCCATTGCTTATACTACACCTGGCACATTGACCATGAAGCAGCAAGAACTTGAAGAAAAATTTTTGACCCATGCTGCATTGAAGGAAGGAAGGCAAAAACTGCCAACATTGAAGACAGTACCAAGAAAACATCTGGCACGTCTAATGAATGGAAAAAGTTACAGAAAATGAACATGTCAAGCTACTCTGGGACTTCCGAATTCAGACAGACAGAGTGTTGGAGCACAAGAATCCTGACCTCACCATCGTGTTAAAAAACAAAGTCTGGATTCATAGAATCATAGAATCATAGAATAGTAGAGTTGGAAGAGACCACATGGGCCATCCAGTCCAACCCCCTGCTAAGAAGCAGGAAATCGCATTCAAAGTACCCCCGACAGATGGCCATCCAGCCTCTGCTTAAAAGCCTCCAAAGAAGGAGCCTCCACCACTGCCCCGGGGAGAGAGTTCCACTGTCGAACAGCCCTCACAGTGAGGAAGTTCTTCCTGATGTTCAAGTGGAATCTCCTTTCCTGTAGATGGGATTTGTCGATGTTGCAATCCCAGATGACAGCAGGATTGAAGAGAAATAACTAGAAAAACTGGCATGATATGAGGATTTAAAGATCGAACTGCTAAGACTGTGGCACAAGCCAGTCAAGGTGGTTTCAGTGGTGATGGGCACACTGGGTGCAGTGTCTAAAGATCTTGTCTTGCACTTGAAAACAATTGGTGCTGACAAAATCCTCGCCTGCCAGCTGCAGAAGGCCACCTGACTGGGATCTGCTCGCATTATTCACCGATACATCACACAGTCCTAGACAACAGCCAGCAGTGTCTGCTGTGGACTCATCTTGTTGTGTTTCAAATAATAATAATATATTCCCATTCAAGGACTATGGACATTGGGTTGCTAAACAGACGTCCATCCTGAAAGTAGCAAAGGCAAGCTCCTCAAAGATGAACATCCTCATGATCCTCATTATGACATCTGCCAAGTTGCTTTCTGTACCAACGGTCAATACAACCACGTTTTGGGCATTAATGCCGTTATGTGGTGTGAGCATTTCCCCACCAAAGGCTTTTCTGGTTCACAATACTAGAAATTGTTTATTTGGGCACTGGAAAAATACTGATGGAGTTCAATTCTCCCTCAACTGACCACCTGAAAAAAAGAAGAAACACTGACCAAGAACAAAAAAAAAGTACTGCAAGCGCAAACAAAACGAAGGCTGTAGAGACATTGTGCATATTAGGACGCTTAACGTTACGAATGGTTTCTCGTTATCTCTTGTCTTATCTAAACTCAACTTTTGAACGCTTACAATGTAAATTCCACTTGGTTGCTGTGAGATTTGCGGGTGCTGAATTCCCCCCGGGCAGGAAGCAGCCAGGCTTTGAAACTGCAAGACCATTCAACACTAATCAAGGTTGGCCAATGACAACATTCAAACTTGCCTCCAGCAGACAAGAGTTCTTTCTCCCAACCTGAACATCATTCCACAGAAATATATATACAGTAGAGTCTCACTTATCCAACATTCTGGATTATCCAACGCATTTTTGTAGTCAATGTTTTCAATACATCGTGATATTTTGTTGCTAAATTTGTAAATACAGTAATTACTACATAGCATTACTGTGTACTGAATTACTTTTTCTGTCAAATTTGTTGTATAACATGATGTTTTGGTGCTTAATTTGTAAAATCATAACCTAATTTAATATTTAATAGGCTTCTCCTTAATCTCTCCTTATTATCCAACATATTCGCTTATCCAACATTCTGCCGGCCCGTTTACATTGGATAAGCGAGACTCTACTGTATATATAAACCCCACTTGCTTAGTTTCCAACAGACCTCACAACCTCTGAGGATGCCTGCCATAGATGTGGGTGAAACATCAGGAGAGAATGCTTCTGGAACATGACCATACAGATATCCAAAGTATTGTATATACTTGAATATAAGCCTAGTTTTTCAGCCCTTTTTTTAAGACTGAAAAAGCCCCCCTCGGTTTATACTCGGGTGAGGGTCCTGGTTGGCTTATATTTGGGTCAGCTTATACTCGAAAATATATGGTACATTTATTATTTTTCTCTGTTATTATTGGTATTATTACATTTATTATTTTTCTCTATTATTGTTGCTACTATTACATTTATTTTACTCTATTTTTATTATTATTAATAATACATTTATTATTTCACTCTGATATTATTATTATTGCATTTATTATTTTACTCTATTTATTATTACTTGTATTATTTTCCTGTATTTATTATTATTATTACATGTATTATTTTACTCTATTATTATTAAAAGGATACATAAGCACATTTACACTGAAGAAGATGAGAATAATGATTTGATCAGAGTTGGACAGTCTTATCTTAAATTTGAGCTTTATGTAAATATTCAAAAACATTTAACCTGCTGATGCCTCAATTAATGTAATTAATACTTCTGGAACATGGCCATACAGTCCGATAGACATACAACAACCCTGTGATCCCGGCCATGAAAGCATTCGACAACATAATGTCATTTTATTGGTATCTATTTTTATTTCTGAAATTTACAACCCTCGCCTTATACTAGAGTCAATGTTTTCCCAGTTTTTTTGTGGTAAAATTAGGTGCCTCGGCTTATATTCGGGTCGGCATATACTCGAGTATATACGGTAAGTTGATCCGCTTCCATTCTTTTTCTCTTTTCTCCAATTTCAGATTCTCGAAGTGACTCTGAAACAAGAATCCCTGGCCAAAAACAGACCAAAAACGTTGTTTTTTTCCTCCCAAAGTGGCTCAAAACCCTGTTCAAACAAACCGCAAACACACAGGAAGTTTTCCAGCCCTTGCTTCCAACATTCAGCTCAAGGCTAAATGCAAAATTCTACGCGGAGAGACTGCAAAGCCATGCGAATGCAGTGAGAGTTGCACAAAACTGGCCCTCGTTTCTCTTTGTAAACAGATGGTCCGTTACAGCTTAAGCTCCCATAACGGAGAAACCAAATGTAAACAAATATGAACGGATTGCAAAGGAACCTGATTCCTTGCAGGGCTACCATTTCAGACAATATGGATTCCTACTCATCCAGAAACCCAATCCTAAACACGTCTGATCATAAAATAAATTATATAATAATAATAATAATAATAATAATAATAATAATAATAATAATCATCATCATCATCATCATCATCATATAATAACGGTGGTCCCAGTGGTGATGGGCACACTGGGTGCCGTGCCAAAAGATCTCAGCCGGCATTTGGAAACAATAGGCATTGACAAAATTACGATCTGCCAACTGCAAAAGGCCACCCAACTGGGATCTGCGCACATCATCCGAAAATACATCACACAGTCCTAGACACTTAGGAAGTGTTCGACTTGTGATTTTGTGATACGAAATCCAGCATGTCTATCTTGTTTGCTATGTCATACAGTAAAATAATAATAATAATAATAATAATAATAATAATAATAATAATAATAACTGCAAAAGGCCACCCTACTGGGATCTGCGTGCATCATCCGAAAATACATCACAGTCCGACGCTTGGGAAGTGTTCGACTTGTGATTTTGTGATACGAAATCCAGCATGTCTATCTTGTTTGCTGTGTCATACAATAAAATAATAATAATAATAACTGCAAAAGGCCACCCTACTGGGATCTGCACGCATCATCCGAAAATACATCGCACAGTCCTAAACGCTTGGGAAGTGTTCGACTTGTGATTTTGTGATACGAAATCCAGCATATTTATCTTGTTAGCTGTGTCATACAGTAAAATAGTAATAATAATAATAATAACTGCAAAAGGCCACCCTATTGGGATCTGCACACATCATCCGAAAATACATCACACAATCCTAGACGCTTGGGAAGGGTTCGACTTGTAATTTTGTGATACGAAATCCAGCATATTTATCTTGTTAGCTGTGTCATACAGTAAAATAGTAATAATAATAATAATAATAACTGCAAAAGGCCACCCTATTGGGATCTGCACGCATCATCCGAAAATACATCGCACAGTCCTAAACGCTTGGGAAGTGTTTGACTTGTGATTTTGTGATACGAAATCCAGCATATCTATCTTGTTTGCTGTGTCATACAATGTCGTTGTGTCAATAATAATAATAATAATAATAATAATAATAATATAACAAAACTGTATTCTGCCCTATCTCCCTGAGGGGACTCAAGGTGGATTCCAACATAAAATGGCAAACATTCAATGCCTATTATATTAATATTATTTACTGTAATATTATTTACTGATCAGAAATAATAGATCAGAAAACATGCTCCATTCAAAAGACAATATAGATTCCTAACCCGAAAACCCATTCGTAAACATCTCTGATCTGTCATTCTATTATTTCCAGATCAGACATATTGAGGATTGGGTTTCTGGTTTAGGAATCCATCCATATTCTTGGATTGGGAACCTATATGCTTTACGGTAAACGTTCTCAGGATAGTCACTGAAATCTCATAAAGCGGCTTTATCCGAAACCATGACTTCCGTGAGAGTTGAACAGGGAAAGCAAGAGGAACTGGATTCTCTAAGGTTGTATACACACTGCACATTTATAGCACTTTGATACCACTTGAATTATCATAGTTCCATCTTAGGGAATCCTGGGATTTGCAGAATGCTAGAGAGCACTCTCGTTGAGAATACAGAAGAAGGACCAGCAAGGAAGTCCAACTATAAATCCACCAAACTATACATCTCAGGATTCTCAGAGTCAAAGAATGCATCTACATTGCAGAGTTAATTCAGTTTGACACCACTTGAACTGCCTTGGCCCAGTGCTATGGAATCCTGGGAGCTGAAATTTGGTTGAAGACTAGGGAAAGGCCTTGTAAAATTACGACTTCTTAAACTTCACAGCATTGCAGTCAAAGTGGTGTCAATCTGCATTCATTCTACAGTGTGGATGCACCCAAAGCGATATCACACTGCTCAGGTTCTGTGCCACTGAAGCTCTTCCACTGGCTTATTATTATTATTATTATTATTATTATTATTATTATTATTATTATTGTTATTATTATGTTTACTTATACCCTGCTTTATCTCTCCCGAAGCAGCTTACAATTAAATGTATGACCACACAATTTAAAATATACAACGATGCAAACATAAAAACAGAATTAAACACAACATTATTAAAAATTCACTATTAAAATCCATGAAAACATATTCAAACATATATTGTTGGACTGCAGCTCTCAGCATCCCCCTCTACATGCTATGCCAACTGGGTTTCATTGAGTAATGCTTTCAATGAGTGAACAACTTGAAAAGACTCATTTATCTCAACAGGCCACTTCTACTAGGGAAAAGCTGACCATACACCAAATACACAATAAAGGTGCAAGGCCCGCTCTGTATATACTCAGGGATTGCAAGCCTGGAGATGGGTTAAAATGCATCTCCCAACAAAGGATTCCCCCAGGCAGGAAGCAGCCAAGCTTTGATGCTGCAAGGCAATTCACTGCTAATCAAAGTGATCAATGGAAACATTCACACTTGCCTCAAACAGACAAGAGTTCTTTCTCCCACCCTGGACATCATTCCACAGATATATCAACCCCACTTGCCTAGTTTCCAACAGACCTCACAACCTCTGGGGATGCTTGCCACAGATGTGGGCAAAACATCAGGAGAGAATGCTTCTGGAACATGGGCAGCCAGCCCGGAATACTCACAGCAACCAAATAATTCAGCCATGAAAGTCTTCGACAACACTTATTATTATTATTATTATTATTATTATTATTATTATTATTGGGTTATTGTGTGTTTTCTGGGCTGTATGACCATGTTCCAGAAAAACAACAACAACAACAATTTACTTTATTGTTATCCCACCTGTTAAGCTTGAGATTCACTGACACTCCCTAGACTCCTGTTCAGGTGTATTTTGTGATGAACACTCAAGTATAGCAAAGCCATGATGATGATGATGATGATGATGATGATAATGATGATGATGATGATGATGTCAAAGAAGAAGAACATGCCCTGGCAGAATATGTAAAGCAAAGTGAAGAACCTGCTTTGATTGAAGTCAAAAATCAGAAACTCCTCAAAGCACAGAAGACAGAAAACCAGTACAAGAAAACCGCACTACAAACTAGAGCTGACAGCTGGCACAACAAAACATTGCATGGAAATTTCCTTGACAAAATTGAAGGAAAAGCTGATAAGAAGACCTGGCTCTGGCTCACGAATGGGACCCTGAAGAAGGAGACAGAAGGCCTGATCCTTGCAGCCCAGGAGCAAGACATCAGGACAAATGCAATTCAGGCCAAGATTGAAAAATCAGCTGATGACCCAAAATGCAGACTGTGCAAGGAAGCTGACGAAACCATGGATCATATCCTCAGCTGCTGTAAGAAAATTGCACAGACAGACTACAAACAGAGGCACAACTATGTGGCCCAAATGATTCATTGGAACTTATGCCTCAAATACCACCTCCCAGCAGAAAAGAACTGGTGGGATCACAAACCTGCAAAAGTATTGGAAAATGAGCACGCAAAGATACTGTGGGACTTCCGAATCCAGACTGACAAAGTTCTGGAACACAACACACCAGACATCACAGTTGTGGAAAAGAAAAAGGTTTGGATCATTGATGTTGCCATCCCAGGTGACAGTTGCATTGACGAAAAACAACAGGAAAAACTCAGCCGCTATCAGGACCTCAAGATTGAACTTCAAAGATTCTGGCAGAAACCAGTGCAGGTGGTCCCGGTGGTGATCGGCACATTGGCCAAAAGATCTCAGCCGGCATTTGGAAACAATAGACATTGACAAAATCACCATCTGCCAACTGCAAAAGGCCACCCGGCTGGGATCTGCACGCATCATCCGAAAATACATCACACAGTCCTAGACACTTGGGAAGTGTTCGACTTGTGATTTTGTGATACGAAATCCAGCATATCTATCTTGTTTGCTGTGTCATAATAAAATAATAATAATAATAATAATAATAATAATAATAATAATAATAATAATAATAATAAGATGATGATGATGATGATGTCAAAGAAGAACAACATGCCCTGGCAGAATATGTAAAGCAAAGTGAAGAACTTGCTTGATTGAAGTCAAAAATCAGAAACTCCTCAAAGCACAGCAGACAAAAAACCAGTACAAGAAAACCGCACTACAAACTAGAGCTGACAGCTGGCACTTGGGAAGTGTTCGACTTGTGATTTTGTGAAACGAAATCCAGCATGTCTATCTTGTTTGCTGTGTCATACAATAAAATAATAATAATTTACTTTATTGTTATTCTATCTGTTTAGCTCAAGATTCGCTAACACTCCCTAGACCCTGTTCAGGTGTATTTCGTGATGAATGACCTCAACGTAAGTACAGCCAAACCAAACTCAAGCCATCCTAGCTGTGTGTTGTTTGTTGCTTGGAAGCCGTTAATTGTGGCTCGCTTGTTGAAACACAACCAAAGCTATGCTTAACCGGACCTTGCAAGCAAAGAACTTATGAGTTTAACTTTATTATGCGTGACTCCGCTTCAGCCAAAATTCCAACTAGGCAAAGATATATACCCTGTTTCCCCAAAAATAAGACAGTGTCTTATATTAATTTTTGCTCCCAAAGATGCGCTAGGTCTTATTTTCAGGGGATGTCTTATTTTTCCACAAAGAAGAATTCACATATATGGTTGAATTTTTTAAAAATGAAAATGTATTATCTACTGTACAGTAGTTGTCATCACAAACCAGTGTAACCAAACTGTGAATCCTTTCAAGAATTTCTATATTATATTTTATTGCTATACTGTTTATAAATTACTGTTTTACATTTCTGTTTGTATGTAAATTTATGTTGTTGTTGGGCTTGTCCCTGTGTAAGCTACCCTGAGTCCCTTCTGGGAGATGGAGGTGGGATACAAGAATAAAGTTATTATTATTATTATTATTATTATTATTATTATTTCTTGATACTACCTTTATTTCCATGTACAACAATCTATGGTATGTACAATTACCAATCCTGCATGCTTCCAAACAAAAACTTTACTAGGTCTTACTTTCGAGGGAGGCCTTATATTTAGCAATTCAGCAAAACCTCTACTAGGTCATATTTTCTGGGGATGTCTTATTTTCAGGGAAACAGGGTATATATAGTACTGATTCAGAGGCAGTCAAGCATCACATGCGCATAAGACACCTGGATGTGCCAAAGAAGGCAAGAGGAAAGGGAGAATGTGGCCTGTTTTCAATTCGAGTTCTTGGGGAATTGCTTGGGAAGAGACGGGAAATTGAAGCTTCGGGGCCTTCTTTACAGTCAGGGTACCGCTTTCTGTAGGGAGGCAAATTTAACTAAATTTTCACCATACTCTTACTCTTATCAAACTGATCAAAAATTGGTTGGAAAGAGATCTTTGAGATCCCAAACATAATATATATATTTGTATATTATATATATAATTTAAGCCCAAGCCCGACCAAGAAGCCATGAGATCATGCCAAGTGCACCTGGGCTTCACATTATTACTGTATATACTCAAGTATAAGCCTAGTTTTTCAGCCCTTTTTTTAAGACTGAAAAAACCCCCTCGGCTTATACTCGGGTGAGGATCCTGGTTGGCTTATATTTGGGTCAGCTTATACTCGAGAATATATGATACATTTATTATTTTTCTCTATTATTATTGGTATTATTACATTTATTATTTTTCTCTGTTGTTGCTGCTATTACATTTATTTTACTCTATTTTTATTATTATTAATACATTTATTATTTCACTCTGATCTTAATATTACATTATTTTACTCTATTATTACATGTATTATTTTCCTCTATTATTATTAAAAGGCTACATAAGCACATTTACATTGAAGAAGATGAGAATAATGATTTGATCAGAGTTGGACAGTCTTAACTTAAATTTGAGCTTTATGTAAATATTCAAAAACATTTAACCTACTGATGCCTCAATTGATGTAATTTTATTGGAATCTATTTTTATTTCTGAAATTTACCACCCTTGGCTTATACTGGAGTCAATGTTTTCCCAGTTTTTTTGGTGGTAAAATTAAGTGCCTCGGCTTATATTCGGGTTGGCTTATACCCGAGTATATAAGGTAATTAATATTATTAATATTATTAATATAAAAATTTATTTATTTTTATTCCAGCTGTTAAGATCGAGATTCAATCGATCTTAACAATCAATGACCTCAACGTAAGTACAGCCAAGCCAAACTCAAGCCATTCTAAGCTGCATGCTGTTTGTTGCTTGGAAGCCGTTAATTGCGGCTCGCTTGTTCAAACACAACCAAAGCTATGCTTAACTGGACCTTGCAAGCAAAGAACCTATGAGTTTAACTTTATTATGCGTGACTCCGCTCCAGCCAAAATTCCAACTAGGCAAAGATATATTATGTATATATATGAATGCCCTGCTTTCCTGCAAAATCTCAAAGTAAATAAAAAGCAATCTAAATGGGGAAAAGACAGCAAAGGCCACTCTAAAATCAAAGTGCAAAACTGCAGGTGACCGAGCCAAAGCGGAGGACGGCGAGATCCATTTCGTCTGGACGTTTTCCGGCTTCCAGGGATCCTCAAGGCACAAAAGGAGGGATTAATTGTTTTAATGCAACCCCCTCCTCCCAAGGGAAGACAAGGCGGCAGAGGCCGTAATGAAAAATAAATGGCACGTAATTAAAAACGCCAACCGTTAAACGCAGCGAACATTACGGCATTAATGTCCCAAGTGACCTCTCAAATCCCCAGGTGGGTAAATAAATATACACCAGTCTCCAACTCATCTTGGAAGCCTTGCTGCTATAACGGGCATGGGCCAACTTCAGCCCTCAAACATATCCAAAGTTAGAAGTTAAAAACATTGAGGAAAGGGGAAAATATTGTTTTGTGCTGCTCCTGAGACTAGGATGGAGCCATGGGTTCAAATGGGATGAAAATTTGACCCAAACATTAGGTCTCAGAGAGCAGCAGATTCTCCTTCTCTGGAAGTTTCTAAGCAGAGCTTGGATGGCCATCTGTTGGGAGTGCTTTGATGGTGTGCATG